>NC_082640.1:152842670-153145700 GCF_028023285.1 Balaenoptera ricei
AATAGTTGTCTCTGGCATCTAAGCAAGCCTGACGCTGGGTGTTTTTAGATTTATATGACTGATAAATAATACAAGATTCCCTGTAGAGGACAAATCCAAGTGAAAAATAACCAATTGAGAAGAGAGGTATGTGGTTAGTGATCTCAACAAGAAAGGATGAGCTATTCTGAAATCCAAGATATCAAATAATAATTTCTCATTTGTAAAATTATACCCTTGGCAATTATCCAGCTGCCTTTCTCTCCCTCTCTCTCTCTCTCTCTCCCTAATGGATTTACATCTCTATGCAAGTAAACTGAGGTCCCATCTGTATTAGTAGGAATTAATCCTGGAATGTTATTTTATTTGGAAAATTCTTTGTCTGTTTTTTTAAACCTTTCTATTTTTCTTCTCATTCAAACATTTCAGCAAAATTCTTCTCCACGTCTGGCATTTCCAACCAGTGGAGTAGTGGGGTCGGGGATTACTGTGCTTTTCCTTGGGAGTGATCTGATTTCAAAAGTGAAAAAAGAAATCCATCCACTTTTTTACACTAAGCATTAAACACTTGGGCATTCATATTTAGCAGAAGAAATGCAAATGGTTAATAAATATATAAAAGGATGTTCAGTATCACTGGAATGCATTTATTTAACTCATATAGTGCATATTATGTCAGGCACTGCTCTAAGCAGTGTTTAGGCACCATTCTAAATCTTTACAAACATTAACGTATTTAATCCGAATAATAATATTATTTTGCAGATACTATGATTTTTCCCATTTTCAATGCGAACAATGAAACTGAGTCACAGAGAAGCTATGTAACTTGCCAGGGTCACACAGCTAGTAAGCAGCACAGCCAGCCAGGTGGGCTGTGGGTCCCTGCTTTTACACACTATACTATGCAGTCTTGCCAAGGAAATGTAAATTCAAATAAGATACCATTTTCCATCCAACAGATTGGCAAAGAATTTTTAAATATTGGTAACATCAAGTGCTGGTAAGGATGCAAGCAAATGAACACTCAAATACTGTTACACCCTGTTTAGAAGGCAATCTGGCAGTATTCACTAAAATTTGTAGTACACAAAACCCTCTAAGTAACATTCTACTTTGAGGACTGTGGCCTACAGAAATAAAAGCATAAGTCCATAAGGCTGTACATGAAATTGCACCAGTGTTTGTGGTGATGACAAAACTGGAAATAGTACAAATGTCCATCACAGGAGCTATTTTTGAATAAATTATGTTACATCCATACTATGAAATATTATGCAGCTATTTTAAAAGACTTCGACCTATATCTATTGATCCAGAGAAAGTTTCAATAATGTGTACAGTACAATCCCACTTTGGGGGCTATTTTTCTGAGCATATTTAACAGTTACCTCAGGAAGTAGGATGGGCAGAGCAGATTGTTAACTTTCTCCATATATACTTCTGAATTGTTTGACTTTTTATATAAGCTTGTATTGCCTCTGCAATTTAAAAATCTAAGTTAAAATAATTATAAACATAAATGTAATAATCAGCGTAGAAAATTTGTTTTAGATCTTCAGTTCCACATAGAAAATTATATAAATAATATAGCTTTTCAGATCAAATGTGAAAGACTCATTTATATTTATGGAGATCTCTTATGTACAGGCATTGTAATTTATAGTTCTCAGCAATTACAGAGGAAACATTAATTTTCTTTAAAGGGCATTTCTGGCAATAGAGAACAGAAGGGATAGTTTGCTCATTCTTTGCTTAACAGTATAACTAGCTAGTGAAGGGTAATATTTTAAAAATCAGTGTATAATCTACAATCTCCTTTTCTATTCCTTCAGTTTCACCCTCAAGTAGAGAGAAAATCCACATTCAGGAGGGAAATGGAGGGGCTGGTGGTGTTGAAAGGTTTAAAAATTCCTTTCTTCTTTGATAAAGAGGATTAGACAGACATTCTGGGGGCTTCACTTCCTTCTTTCTATACTCTACTCTGTGTAGGGCTCAAAGAGGTAAAGTGGAAATCTGAAATAGTGGCTGGAAATGGGGGCACAGGGAAAACAGTAAGGAGATTGCCAGCGTCATTTGATTTCTGGTTGTGTTAACCATAGGCCCTTCCTGGGCTGGTGAAATTTAAAGTGCTGCTGCCATCTTCAGGAGTTCACCACTGTCATATTTGAGTAAGGTTACAAGTAAGTTGGATACAGCCTTATAACCCTCTCCAGGAGTTCTGAATTGCAGCTACAAAACAGACCAGCAGTAACCCCAGGTTACTGCTAAAATAAAGGTAGTTCCTCCTAAAAGCTTAAGACGGTTACCTCGTAAGGCAGCTTTGGTGTATATGTTTAATGTTATAAAGTGGTAAATTTCTCCCTTTGAGAGGCAATACTAATTAAATTAAGACTTAGGGTCCAAAAAAATCCTCAAATGTGACTGAGAAGTAAGCCAAGGCTTTAAAAAAAATGGGAAGGGGGTTAAGTTAGAGCAATTTGGATGCACCTAGTGGCTCTGAAGGCAATCTAGTCAGTCTCCCGGAGGACCATGTGATCAATTTCCACAGCCAACATTAAGTTTAGAGAACATTTGATAAAAAATGAACCTGTGGCTTTCCACTTCTACCTCATTTCTTGAGTGGTTTGTTCATTAACTCTAAGCCTGTCTCTCTGCCCTGATTTCTTGAGTTATGGCTAATGGATATAAAAGTCCAAATTATCTAACAGTACTCTCAACAAAGTTCCACTTCTTCTTTCCCAGAAATAATTTTACTTCACTGCATTGTGAAGAAAAATTAATTAAGCCCTAATGCAAAAATAGGTCCATTACACTATCTTTCTTCATGATAGTTAGAGGTATCCACAAACGGTACAGGAAGTCCGTGAGAACATGAATACCCCTGGTGACTCTCAGGGGGGCAGTGGTCCAATCTTCAGGTCATGATATCACAATATTCTCTCCAAATACTCTTTTGAGACACTGAAGTTTTCATAGAGCTCACTTCACACTGTTTCTTTTTTGTTTATTCATCATTTTAAGCAATCTTAAGTTCTCATGGCAAGTTGGAATGTACTTTATAGAGTCCATTTTTGCTCTTGGTTTACATTATTAAAAGCAGAGAGAAAATCCCTTTCAATTCACCTTTAGAAAAATTTCACAACATTTTAGATATCCAAGTTCCCTTTCACCATAAATCTGGCAGTTAAAAAAATGTATACTGAAAGAAAGGATTATAATACATAGCTAGCGCCACACTGGGTATGTCATCAGCATGACACTTCTGAAACTTTGCTGTATTTGGAAGACTGTCTATGTCTTCTGAAATCTTGCCTTGGAGTTATTCATTTCCTTGGCAAATACTTTCTAAAGGCGTATTAATATGCTAGGTATTCTGCTAGGTATACTTTTTTTACGTTTTCTGTTCATTCTTCACAATGATTCTGTGAAGATCATACACTTGCCTTTAGCAGATGAGGAAACTGGGATACAGATAGTTTAAGCAACTTGCCTCTGGTGACTTACAGTGAGAACCCGAGTGTGCCTTACTCTTATGCCTACACTGCTTGCACAACAGAATTGCCAAAGCCGGCAACATTCTGAGCACTTTACTGCCTACTACAATTATGAAACAAGTCATTCAATGAACAGTTGACTCTTTGCTACATTCAAGGCATTGTGAATTTTATTAATATAGCAGTAAGAGAGGAAAAAATAAGTCAGGCCTAAAATTAGACTATAAAACAAGCAAAAGTGATAAAAATGGAAAGTATGACTCAAAGCATATTGAGTTACTTGTGCTCACTACCACTGGGGGCATTGCTGACTTACAAGTGGAAGGAGAACTAAGTGAACAGATTACACACCAGAGAAATCCCATACCCTTAAGATAATTTTGAACCCATCCACAATGCCACATAGAAAGAAAATGTTTAGGTAAAAACCTAAGACATACTGAAATGCACCTTACCACAATTTGGCATCTGGGCCGAGGTATAGATTACAACTTTTATTTCTACTTTACTTCCTATCCCTATTACACCTGACCACTTGAAATGGGAAAACAAATGCTCCTTTGCAAAATTTACCCCATCTTGTTTTATGTAGGATGCTGTTACTATTTCTGGATCTCAGAGCCTATAGCCTTAATTCAATGTTAGGGCAAATCTGGCCATGTTCAATTTCACCGCACTCACTCTTCTTTCTACAGAGCTCTAAGTGGTCCCAGATGCAGAAGTTAAACAGTGAAGCCACCATCTCAGCCCAGTGCCCTAAGAAGCCTCTGGTGCCACTACACAGCTGCTTACAGCTTAATGAACCACTGCTTAGTGTGCTGCTAAATGAGGTTGCAAAGAGCGAACCATTTCTAATGGCATTAGCCTTTCACACGAGAAAAGGAGTTCTCATCACTTACCTGACTTCACCTGAAGGACAAAAATCCCCCCCCACCCCCCTGCCCCGAAGACATTTGCATTTGGGGAAACTGGAAACTCTGTAAGGAGCAGATCTGACTCTGCCTGCTGATCTGACTTTCTGCTTGAGCACCCATCATTAGTATTAATGCTAAATTGGAAGGAGAGGCATCAGGGTCCTCGGGCAGAAAGTCAGCACGAAAGGCTGAATGTGAATTAGGCAGGATGGATGGGTCACACTTTACGCTGATAATGATGAAAACTTTATATTGCTCAAGTGCTTCTTGAGGAGCGCAGACAAATGCTACCCTGATTCAGCCTAAAAGCAGTGAAATCACTAGTCCTGTAATGACATTACATATATAAAAATGAAAAGTTGAGGAAATCATTTGGGTATCTGTCTAGAGATGTACTTCGTGTTCAAGGAGACCCTCTACCCTAGAACTGCCAGGGCCATTTATCTGAGCCCCTTAATGGAAACTGCCTCAGACATTAGGAGTGTTCATTTATTCCTATCACTGCAAACTCAATAGGTCTAGAATATCATCTGCAGTATCCCCAGCCTCCTTCTAAGCTCACTTGGTACCTCAACTATCCCAATGTCTCCAGCCTCAAGAGCGGGCTCTCCCCCACCCTCTGCCTTGGCCCCAGCACTCAATGTCATCAAGTCTTCCTTAGGTCCATTTCAGCATCCTTCCATCTGCCTTCCCCTTGTCCAGATTCTCATCATTGCAGTTCTGATTCTACACTGACTTGACCCTGAGGGTAGCAGAACATGCCACCTCAAAATAGGCTACTTTGGTAAATTAATTATTTTGAACTGTAGGCATTGGAAAAACAGCAAATGCAGGGAGAGGCTTCCTCTGAACTCCCTTATCTGCCCAAAGTCAGATCCTCCAAAAGGATCTCACTTGTCATAAATCCCCTCCCCAGAAGTTTCATCAACCAGGCGAGATTGACTCTTATCACAGGAGAGGAGCCTAGAAGTCGACACCACACCCAGACACACTTTGTCACAAACTATCACACCTCCCCTCTGTTCTTCTAAAGTCCATTCATCTTTCCTAAAAACCATTTACTCTCCTCTTAAGAGGCCTATGTACCCCTCCTCTTTCTCTATTAGGATGGTATTTAACCCTGAATTCTTAGTTACTCATTTTTCCCTGGGTATCTCCCATGTATACATGAGGGCTACATGTTAATAAATTTCCATTTGTTTTCTCTTGTTAATCTGTCTTTTACTACAGAGATCTCAGCTAAGAACTCAGAAGGGTAGAGGGAAAATTATTTTCCTCCCCTGCAACCCATAATCAGTCTCCTGGCCTTGCAGCATCCTTCACAGATTAAGTTTCCTAATGTGCCACACTCCCCCATTCAAACCCCCTCCGTGGCTCTCAAGTCTTCAGTCAAGTTCTGACTCCTCAGCATGGTAGTCAAGGCCCCCATGAGCATCCCAACACAGGGCTTCAACTACTTCTCTAAGCTCTCAAGGCCCCAGACAGACCAGCCTCTCTTCCCGCCCCTGTAACAGGCTCCATCATTTCCATCCCCTATTATTCAGGCCATTCTGCCTGCCTCTTCTCTCATAAAAATCCTACTTCTTTTCAAAGACTGAGCTTACATGAGTCACCACCAGTAAGCCTCCCCAGTTCACCCTTCTGTGTTCTTTTCTTCTCAACACGACTTCTTTATTTATAACACTGTTTCCCAAAAGGATTTACAGCTAACTCCTGCAGAGATTACTGACTACGCCACTCGTTTACCACTTTCCATTATAATAGTAGTGAACACGTATAGTGCTTACTAATTCCTGTCTCTATATAGTGCTTTATATACATTAACCTATTTAAAACTCACAACAAACCTAGGAGGCAGGTACTATTATTTCTCCCTTTTACAGATCAGACACTGAAAGCTCTCACAACCTGCCCAAGGTTGCCCAGCTAAACAACTGCAGAGCCAGGATTTTGACCCAGGCAGTCAAACTCCAAAACTATGTTCTAATAGTTAATCTTTTATTATTCATTAACTTTTTATCCCTGCTCCTACCTTTCCACATAGTAGTCACTATGTCTCATGCCTCATCTTACCCCTTCCCATAACTAGTACAGAGGTTTGCACATAATTAGTTCTTTACAGTTGCTGATCTTATCTGCCTTAGATTAGTCTTAAATTCTTCCCGGGGGTAAAAAAAGGTGGATATAAGCAAATAAATTATGAAGTCTTTTACACGCCAGTCTCCCTGAAAATCTAGGGCCAGACCTTATAAAGACTTTTATCATCTCCTTTGAATCACGAATGCGAATCACATAGTCTGAAAAATCTGACTTTCTAAATGTATGAATTCTAGTAACAAGGCATGTAAAGTGAAACCATTCCCCGCCTCCCCCATGCACACACCAATTTCCAATATAATGTTAAAAAGTATTTTCACAGGGAAAACCATTCCCAAGGAAATAATTCTCAAACGCATTAAATAAAAAATCATTATTGAAGAAGATTTAGGGAGGGTAGTCAATCTGTTGCAATATTATCATAAAAGAAGTTTTTGCAGCATTTAGAATTTATTATTCGCAATATATAATCACCTATGAGGTCAAGAACCTTGTCTGATATCACATTTATATTGTCCAAGCACCTAGCATAGTGATAGACACATATTAGTTCTTTAAAAATTCTCTGAATTGATTTCTCCAACTTTGGGGTTTTCCTGCCACCACTGATTTCTTTTCCTATCTTTCCCTGGAATATGTTAATTTCTCCCTAGCCTATGGATTCCCCTCCTCAAACTTTCCAGCTCCTGCAGCTTTGTTCTCTTTGCTCATCTTTTTCTGGGCCATTCCATTGCCTACTAGAGTTAGCCTGTAATATCATATTTGCCAGCAGGTGCTGCCATTTGCCATAGTATTTGCTAATTTTCAAAATTCCCTAAATTTGAGACTCCAGATTTTGTAAAATAATACAGTGCCTAATTTATCAACTTGGCAGGTTTGAAATGCTATAAAATCAGTTACTTAAAATGAGTGAAACTTGCAATGTGCTGCACAGTTTTAATGAGCAGAGCTCCACTGCTCCATTAAGACAACAGGAGACCACATTGAGAAAACAAGCAGCAAGAGTGTAGGTTAAGAGAATAGCAGGAAAACCTGCTTCTTGCCCACAAGATCCCAGCGGGGACAATGTGTTCAACAATTGACTTTCTCCTTGACAACTAAAAAAGGCTCATCTTAATGTCTTTCATATCTGTTCTTCCTCTCCATTTCCATACAAGGTCAGCTCTTTATTACCTCCTATAAAAATTACTCCAGTAGCCTTATGTCTTTGCTCCCTGCCCCCAGGTTCTTCCCACTCCAAACCATCCTGCGCATTGCTGGAATAATTTTCCTAAAATGATGCTTGCTTAAAAACCTTCAGTGATGCCCACAATCAAGGCAGCCCTCTTCAATGTGACACTCCAGACCTTATAATCCAGTCTCAGGTTACCTGTTCAATCTTACTTTCTATTATTCCCAGATTCTCCACTTTGACAAGGCAGGGGATTTTATTCTTCGCCACAGATTAAGCTCATTCCCGTCTTAGTACCTTTGTGCCTGCTAATCCACACACCTGAAATGTCTTCCTTCTTCTCTTAACTCCTTAGTCAACGCTATGGCTATCGTAATTTCCCAGGAGTAATTAAATGCATGGAATATTGCTGGTTAACATTATTCCTTCTCCCAGCATCCCTGGGAACATCTGAAATGTAGGACAAGTACTCTCTGACAAAACAATATTAATGAAATACAATACTGTGTAACACTTATACAGAGCATTGAGTGAGCAGACAACACACAGATAATTCCTGACCTCAGTCAGCACAAGCCCTTCTACTTGCCCATTTTTGCATTCCCAGGTGAAATATGATTTTGAAGGAGCCTCCCCCCCTTCTCAGGACTTACCTTCACTGCATGAATGGAATCGTAGAGGTAACAGGAAGAACCCTCTTCTCCATTTAAGCTCCATCTTTCCTCTCTGCCAGCCCAACCCACATTTTCTTACTCTCCTGACTTCCTGAGAGTCACAGGCCACACCATGTTGTTGCTACCCCACTACCCTGGACTTAAGACACACAAATCATGACATCTGCTGGAATCACCAGAAGGAGGGCCAGCTCCATAATGTTCCCCTTTTCAATATGTTCATAGGCTGACCAGAGTCACTTCCCAGCTCTAGTTAGTCCTCCAAGAGCCTCTCTACCCACCCAGTCAGCCTCCTCTATGATACATCCTTGATTTATTGTTTTTGGATGAAATATAGTCTATTTGGAATCAGAAATCAAAAGGTTTAGATTCAAGTTCTAGCTCTGCTACTATCTAGCTGATGTATATGAACCTCTGTACCCTCAGAGGTAAAATGGAAATTATAACTTCCAAAAATTCAAGAAATGAGCTCAAAGGGGATAATGTATATGAAGCACACTGAAAACTATAAAGCACCACACACAAGTACAATGTCAAGTATTTCTTCATTCACTTGGTAGCACTCACAAACATACAGTTCACCCCATGAAGAAGAGACAATATGAACAAAGCTAAGACCCTGGCAGGAAGGAGGAGCTCTCTAGTTATTTTTTTCTTAGCACCATTATGCTATAGAAACAAGAATTTGTCCACCAGTTCCAACTGAATGTCATCTGGGCACAAATTTCTTATGAGAATGGAAGTACGGCAAATACAAGTGATGGTTCCTAAAGTATGACCCTCTGTCAGTATTATTAATGCACAATGTAAGTCTCAGCCTTAGCAGAAGACAAATTAGTGGCCACCTATGAGGTACAATACAAAAAATTCTGGATAAGGTCCTGTTTCTTAGGGATTCTCCCCCCATTCTCCAATACCCCCCAAATTTCATCATTAGAGCTTCATTTATTCAACTTTTGGAGGGTTTTTAGTCTTCAAAAGTCCTTTATTAAAATTAGAAGATCTGTGAGCCCTTAAATCTCTTCTATCTCACACCTGAGTAGAGTTTAGCTGAAGGAAAAGAAGAGCAGTCATACAGGAATAGAAATCAGGAGGAGGAGGGAAGAGTGGAGGGCCTTGGAGGGTCACGAGAGGGTCAAAGAGGAGACCAGGAGGACCAATGACAAAGTCCATACTCACCCTAGTTTTGCTTTAGCCAGACCTTGTTAATATATGTTGTTTGCCTGATTTTCATTCTTTTTGTATCCAGCAGCTTACAATTAGCCTTGACGGCTGATGAAGCCCATACGCAAGCAAAAGTGAAAAGAATGTGTTTTCGTTTTTTTTTTTTTATGGCTCTGTTGGGTCTTCGTTTCTGTGCGAGGGCTTTCTCTGGTTGCGGCAAGCGGGGACCACTCTTAATCGCGGTGCGCGGGCTTTTCACTCTCGCAGCCTCTCTTGTTGCGGAGCAGAGGCTCCAGACGCGCGGGCTCAGTAATTGTGGCTCACGGGCCCACTTGCTCCGCGGCATGTGGACTTCTCCCAGACCAGGGCTCGAACCCGGGTCCCCTGCATTGGGAGACAGACTCTCAACCACTGCGCCACCAGGGAAGCCCCAGGATTTTTTTTTTTTTTTTTTTTTTTAAGTTTTAAATGTATCTCTGGAGCTATCTCGGCACACACAGAGGCCGAAGAGGAGCAGTGGGGCTGTAGGCAAAAGGGGGACCTGCCTTGTGATTTGAGTCCAAAGCCAATGGGGCTTCCCACCAGCAGCCCTAGTTTGGCAGCGTAGCACTGGAGGCATGCCTCTTTGGAAACATATTGGAGCCCTGCTTAGCTGTGTCTGCTCCTCCTCAACATGCTTCCTTTTCTATCTACAGCATTTAGAAAGATGAGAGACAACGCTACGAAGAACATAAAGTCTTTTGCAAACCGTCTCTGGCTTCACATTCAAAGCTGTTGCTATCAGGGTTGGATTTAGCAACTTGGCATTCACTTCATAGGACCACCCCTATTGGCGGCCATCTGGAGTCTTTTGGAGAATTTTTCAAGAGACACTGCTTGGAGAGCATTTTGCAGTGGAGGAAGCACTAGTGTTCAATCCAGGAAACCTGGTCTGAGGCCACCATCAGTAGCTAAGTGGCCTTGGGCAGTCCACTGCACTTCCTTGAACCTCTGTTTCTCTATCAGTTCAGTGACTTGTCAATTCCTTGCAAGATTTAATAGTCTGGGGCCGAGGTCCCCAAAGTGTGGTCCCTGGAGGAGCAGCATCAGTACCACCTAGGTACTTAGCAGAAATGCACATTCTCAGCCCCCACCAAGGCCTCCTGAATCAGAAACTCTGGGAGGAGGGCCCAGCAATCTGTGTTTAAGAAACCCTCCAGGAAATTCTGACACCCAGTCAACTTGGAGAACCACTGCTGTAGAGTTCCTTGTTGTCCTTCTGCTGTTCCCAGTGTGCCTGGACAACACTGATTTGCAGTTGGTTGAAAGTGTGCTGACTATTGGCCACAGGAGGCACTCACCTGCCAAAGATGGCTGACCAGGCAGCTGGAGAGGTCCAAAGCAGAGTGTCAGGGATTCTGCAGAAGACCCTTCTGTCACTCCCCCAGCCTCTCCCGTGGCCAAAGTTCCAGAAAACGCCAAGACTGTCTACAGAACAGATATATCTTCTGGGCCATGTTCTCACAGCACATTTTTACAACATCAAAAGAAACAAGAGCAAAAGTGGTTTTAATGATGCTAACTTCTCTTCCAACTATTTTCATCTCTAGTCCCCATAGGTACATGTCATTTAGTGCTGGGCAGGGAAAACTACTTCCTTCATTTTAGCTTTTTGTTTTTCCCCCTGCTTTTTCTGACAGCTCTTGTCTTCCTCTAAGTTATCAGGGACAACTTGCAAGTGTTGTGCTGGGTCCCACCAGGGAACTGTGGTTTCCTAGCAACAGCCAGGGCCTGCTGGGCGATTCTGTGAGTCACCAGCTCCAGGCAGCTCCTGATAAGCAGTGCGGCTTGCAGAGGAACCCTCTGTGGACCCCACACTGGAGCCTGCCTCATAGAGTGATGGGATCTATAGAGAACAGACCATCGCTAGGACCTAAAGAGAGACATAAATAGAGCGCTCTTTATTCTAAACTAAATGGATCCTGCTTCCTGATTATTCCATGATGTGTTGAAGAAGGAAAAGGGAGGAGGGAGGGAAGTAAGGGCAAAGGAAGAAAGAAAGGAAGGGAGGGAGGAAAGAAGAAATGTTTTCAACAAACATCCCCTGAACATCTGCAGTGTATACTTTAGCTGCATACTGGAGATGCAAAATCAAATAAAGTGTGGCCCTTGACCTCAGGAAGCTTGTAGTCTAATAGGGAAAACAGTTCAGTAAACTCAGTTTGCATTCCATCCTAATAGATGTCATACTCCAATTTCCATGACAGAGTATAACTGCAGGGCTTCATGAGCCATAATAAGGCCTCTTTTAATTCTGTAATATTTTTATTTCCCTATAAAATCATCATTACCATTGAGATTTTTAAATGTCTGAGGATTAAGTCATATACAATATTGCTCTTACAATGTATTTAATCTCTGTATCTGTGGTTATATAACCTTTCTTATTCTTAATGCTGTGTATTTGGGTCCTTTCTCACTTTTTTGTGATAAGGTTTTCCAAGAGTTCGTCTCTTTTATTGATCTTTTTGAAATAGGCTCTTGGTAAATTTATCAATTTCACATTTCTTTCAAATGTATTGATTTCTGTTTTTGTTTTTATTGATTCCTTTCTTTTGCTTTCCTAAAGTTATATTTGTTTTTTGTCTTCTTGAGTTGGAGCCATAATTGAATCCATTTATCTTCATTTTTCTTGTGTATTAATAAAAGCACTTAAAGCTGTGACTATCTCTGATTTCAGGTTTGGCTGCTGCCATATGTCTTAATATGAGCTCTTGTTGAATGTCCTTATTTACTTTTGTCTGCTTGATCTAGCACAGGGATTAAAGTCCCCCTCTATGATTATGGTTCTTGTGGATTTCTCATATTTCTAAGAGGCTTTGATATATGTATTTGATGTACACGATTTAGCACTTAAAGTTTCAATGATTCCTTCATCTTTGTTATGGATTGCACCTATTAACAATGGAAAAAGGAAGAAAGAAATAGAAAAATGCTTCTTCATCTCATTTAATGGCCCAGGCCTTGAATTCTACATCATCTGATATTAATATTGTCACCCCTGATTTACTTTTATTGTCCGTACTATTCTCTACTTTAACATAGAGGTGTGTCTTGTATTTTGACCAAGTGTACTTGGTCCTGGATCTGTTTTCCCTCCAATTTATTCCTTGTGCTTCTCTTACTTAGCTCTGCATCATAGTGGGGTCCCTACAGACTGTCAGCTGGCTTCCCACTGGGTTTGGCCAATAGAAGAAATCTGTGAGAGAAAAAAATAAGCAGGGGTATTCCTCTCCCCCCACCTCTTATGTGTTGTTTCTTCAATAGCTGCAGCTCCGCTCTGGCTCCAGCTCCTCCTGAATGAGCCTGTTCTGCCTTCTCCCTTGTCTTTCTAACATTGAGTGGATAATAGTTTCCTGAGGTTGCTAATCTCTGGGCTGCCTCACTGTCCCCCGTTTAGCTTCCGTACTCTTCAATCCCCTGTGTCACTGACTTCCTACATTAAACTCCTTTTGTGGTAAATATTCAGAATGGCTTTTGTTTTCCTGAGTGAACCTTGATATACCCACCCTTTTAATTTTAATACGAAGATTTAACCTATTCATTTTTACAGCAAATACTGTGGGTTGACTTACTTAACATCAATCCCAAACCCCCTTTTCCTTGCCTTCTCTAGTACAAAAGCTGCAAAACCAGAAACTAAACTCTCTTTCAGCAAGCAAGGCCATGTGATACAATGAGACATATATAGAAGTCTATCAGGAATTTTTGGAAAAGTCTTGCTTTCCAAATAAAGATATCACCCTTTCTTTCCCTAGGCCTTCTTCTTCCTGTCTGGACACTGGATTTGATGGCTAGAGCTTCAGCAGCCATTGTGAGACTATGAGGAAAAGACAACTAGAAACGCAGTGAACTGAGCCCTGAAACCCGTGAGTCACTCTTGAACCTACACCAGCAACCTCCAGACTTCCTGTTACATAAGGAAAATAAAATGATTATTTGTTTAAACTACTGGGGCTTCCCTGGTGGCGCAGTGGTTGAGAGTCCGCCTGCCAATGCAGGGGACACGGGTTCGAGCCCTGGTCTGGGAGGATCCCACGTGCCGCGGAGCAACTGGGCCCGTGAGCCACAACTACTGAGCCTGAGCGTCTGGAGCCTCTGCTCCGCAACAGGAGAGGCCGCGATAGTGAGAGGCCCGCGCACCGCGATGAGGAGTGGCCCCTGCTTGCCGCAACTGGAGAAAGCCCTCACACAAAAACGAAGACCCAACACAGCCAAAAATAAAAATAATAAATAAACTACTAATAGTAGGATTTTCTGTTATCCTCAGCAGAATGCAATTTCTAACTCAATATTTCCCAAAAGGACATAATTGGCACTGGGGGCTGGTCAATTCTTTTTCTATAGGGGCAGTCCTACAAATTGCATCTCTGGCCCCAGGTATTAAATGCCAGTAACACCATTTAAGTATTATGCAGATCAAAATCTCCCCCCATATGGGGATATACGTATGCATATAGCTGATTCACTTTGTTATACAGCAAAAACTAACACAACACTGTAAAGCAATTATACTCCAATAAAGATGTTAAAAAAAAAAATCTCCCCTCATACATTTCCAAATGCCTTTGGAAGGGATAGGGTTGTGCCCTTCCCAAAAAAACAATGTGTATACACAGCAAACACAGGAAGTTTTGTTTTTTTTAATATCATGTCAGAGTTACATGGACCCACGGCCTCCCTAAGAACTCATCAATCTCCTAAAAAAATTATTGTTGTAAGTACATAAGTTTAGATATTTATTACACTTATGGGGGAGTATGAACGTTTTTAAAAATAAAGAAAAGTACAAGAATAATATAACAAACACACATGTATCCACTGTTCAGAATTAACAAATGTTAACATTCTGTCACTTTGCTTCAGATTTTTTTGAATAAAAGAAGCAAAATATTATAAAGTTGAAGTCCTTTATTTCAAACCACAGTCTCAAAACTCTCCTACCCTTCTTCCCCAGGGGTAATCACTGTCATGAGTTTGGTATGTTTCCACTTAGTTCTTGTTTCTTACTGTTAATTGCTGTCTTTATAGGCAATTCGTAGTAAAGTGGGTATGGCTTTGAGTGCTTCTTAAATGTTCATGAATCCTAGCATGGTATTCATACCATTCTGGAATTTGCTCTTTTTTCTTTTTAAATAACTTTATGTTTTTGATATTTAGTTAAAACACAAATGTAGTTCACTAATTTTAACTAATGTATATTATTCAATTGTGTGAATTAATCAAGTTCATTTATCTATTCCCCTTGTGATGGACATTTAGATTGTTTCCACTTCTTCACTATTACAAACAAGGACATCATTGGAGGAGTTCATGGGGAAGCACATTTACAAGAGTTTCTTTAAAGTGTATACTTAGAAATCAAGTAGCTGAGTACACACATCTTCAGTTTTGCTTCATATTGCCAAATTCTCCTAAGTATTAGTACTAATTTAAAGTCCACCAAAAGATTAAGAGAGTTTCTGTTTCTCCATATGGTCACCAACATGTGGTATTGTCAGACATATTAATCTTTGGCAATCACATCGATGGATAAGAATTAATATGTCTTTGTTAAATAAAATTTGCATTTTCCTGATTACTAGTTAGATTGAGTATCTTTTGGGGGGAGGGAGGGGGCATTTGGCTTTTATTTTCTTCAAATTGCTGTAAATTGAATTTTTCCTTAATCTTTCTATCAGTCTTTTTATTATTGTTTCATGGGAGTTTTAAATTCTAATTGATTATAGAGATTTGGCAGACTTTTTATTCATTCATTAAGCACCTGCAATATGCCAGGCACTATTCTAAGCCTGGGGATAAAATAGTAAACAAATCAGACAAAACTTATATACTCACAGAGCCTCTATTTCTCCCTCTTTCCTCCACACTCTCAGGTTTTTATCTGAATAATCTACCTTTTTAGATCATATTATTATCATTTTCATATTTTTGCTATATTTTATAACGTTAACAGCAATCATTTATACACTAATACTAAATTTTATTGGTTTCATTTTTTGAGATAACTTCTGTGATGCTCTGGCTTCCTCCAGTTTGAATTATTTATTTTGATTTCTTTCTTGAATTGCTATAGGACTTCTTCAAGGAATTTTTCTCAGGAAAAGGAATATTTTATTAGTTCTTGAATGTGTGAGAATAGATTTCTCTATGCCTCTCACATAAACCAAATAAGAAATTCTTGGGCAATAATGTTTCCTTCAAAATTCTATGTATATTTTTCCCTGTCGTCCAACAATTAGTATGGTGGGAAAGTAGTATGCTGATGCTCTTTTTTCCCTTTTCCAGATAATCTGTTTTGCTTTGTTGTTTTTCCCTGAGTGCAGGAAGGGACCTGCATTGGGCTCTATCTTAGTGTAGGAGTCTATACACTAAGTTTACCTGATTCCTAGTAGGTCCTTTCAGTCTGAAGACACAAATGTTTTATAAGTTTAGTTTTTTTCTATTATTTCTTTATTGTTACCATTTCTGTAGCTGCTCTCTTCTTTTGGTATTTTTATTATACCTAAGTTGGATCTGTTGGATTTATTCCCTGTACATGTTTCCTTTATATATGCATTATGGTTAAGTTTGTATTTTTTCCTCTGTGATCTAGGAGAATTTCTCAACTTAATCATCTAATTCATCAATTCAATTTACTGCAGGATTCAATTTTCTCTATGCTGCCTTTATTGAGAATTTTAAGGATTATATTGCTGATTTTATGGCAATATTTCCAAGCCTCAGATTGTTCCATTTTCATAAATACAGTGTCCTCTCTAATCTCGTATTGAAATATTAAAAGGAACTGGTGATTCACCTAAGTTTTTTCTTCTTCTGATTTCTTGGAATAAGTTCATTTCAGAGGGGCTGTTTCCTTGGATTGCTCTGACTGGCCTCTCTTCTTCTACTCATGTTTTCTTTTGTTTTGCCTTCAGATCTTTGTATATGATGCAAAACCTCTGAATGAAGCTCTCATTCTAGCATAATGCCTGGCACATAGTAAGTGCTCAACAAAAATTTGTTAACAAATGAATGTCTACATTTTTCCTGTTTGGGGATTTGAAAAGTGGCTTATCAGAAACTGTGCAGGTCTCTATTCAAACTGTTTCATTTCAGACAAAGAAGAAAGGGAAAATTTCATATTTTCATGGCTTTATTTTTATAAGATTGGCAGTCTAGTTTGTACCCAGAAGTTAGGAAAAAGCGTGTGCAAGAAAGTTTGCCTGCTTAGCCCATTGTACTTAGGGGATGCTTTTCTATGTTTGTTGTGGTCCCCCAAGCCAGCCCCTTCTCTGAATGGCACAGCTCTCCTTAGTACCAAACTGCTGTGATGATGCCTCCATTTTACTTGACATGGCAGTTCATGGCAAGGATGGAGTCAAGGTCCAACTTCCCAAGGTAATTTGTAGTGTTCAGATGTGTCCCACATTTACTTGAGCCTCTGTTGTCTGAGTTTGGAGATTATCTGAGGCTCTACTAAGGGAATCTACCCACTTATTGTTCAGATGTCTTTTCTTCATATACATTGGAGTCAGTACTCCTCTAAATCCAATTTTTAAAGCCTTCAGTCAAACTTGCATTAGTTTCCTAAGGCTGTCATAACAAATTGCCACAACCTGGATGACTTAAAACAATAGAAATCTATTCTCTTACAGTTCTGGAGGCTGAAGTCCAAAATTAAGATTTTGGCAGGGCCATGCTCCCTCACAAGGCTCTAGGGAAGAATCCTTCCTCGCCTCTCTCTAGCTTCTGGTGGTTGCCAGTAGTCCTTGGCGTTCCTTGGCTTACAACTGCACCACTCCAGTCTCTGCCTTGTTTGTTACATGGCCTTCATTCCTGTGTATCTGTTCCAAATATCTCTCTTCTTATAAGTGCACCAATCATTGGATTAGAGTCCACCCTAATCCAGCACGACCCCATCTCAGTTTGATTACATCTATAAAGATCCTATTTTCAAATAAGGTCACATCACAGGAGCTGGGAGTTAAGACTTGAACATATTATTTTGGGGGACACAACCCACAACAAAGTTTTAAAAATAATTCATAAAGTAAGAATTTTTCATTACTAAATTGTAAGACCCTAAATCAAGTTTTATATAAACTATATCTTATAGAGATGTCTCTAAAGTTTCTGGCCTCCGGTTGCATCGTTTTCTGTTTTCTAACTCTGCTGCAGATGTTTGCTAATATTTCTTGAGCCATTTCAAATGGAAATGGGGTGAAAAGAAGAAGAGTTAAATGTGTGGATTCGAATCACTATCTTAAGTGAAATAATGTTATTTCACAAAATTTATCAATATTCACTTAATGATAAATATTAAATGGGATTAATAACGAGCACTAGGAGAGAAAAATAGTGCCATGGCTTTCAGCCATTAAAGAAATACAAATAAAATGATCGATGATGTCAAAAATATCTGCCCTGAGATTTTACTGAACAACAGCTCAAGGCACACTGCTTCCCTCTGCTGAAAAATAGTTTTCCCCCAGAGAACTTGCTTAGGTGCCTAGCTTAGAAAATATCTAAGGGTGTTTCTCAAAATTTTTCTAATGTCAGTAAAAATGGAAAGATAATGTGGAGAGACATTTTCTCATTCTTCCTGCTGAAGGGAGGAGGGAGGCCCCAAGCACAGGTTGAACTTTGGGAGCAGTGTAGAGGGGGCAGCACGGATGAGGCAGGCGGCTGGAGGTGAGGAGAGACCAGGAACCTTGCCTGTTCCCACAACTGACCAGGCACTGTTCGTGGACTAATTCCTTTAATCCTCACATGAGTCTGCAAGACAAGTGGTATTAGTTCTGTTTTTACAGATGAGGGACCCAGGCTCAAAGGGATTAATTTCCCCCCATGGTCATATAACAGTTAAGAGGCAGAAGCAGGGGGGAAGGGGTGGGTTGTTAAGACAGAAGTAAGTTAGGGCTGAACAGTGAGGCAGGCACTTATCTTCTCTGAGCCTTAGTCACCTCATCTGCAAAATGGGACTAACACCCACCTTGATGGGGCTAAATGAGACAAAATATGTGATACTTGTTTCAGAAGAACATTAGTTCTCTTCTCCCACTTTTCCCAACCTAGAAGGGGAAATATCCCCAAGGGGCTCCCGACCTGCCTAGCTTTGTTGTATGAATAATACTTTTTCCTTTCATTCTCAAAGTACTTCCACATGCATTATCCTAGTCAATTCTGGTTAGGAAAGTCTAACCCCCACTCCACTGCTCTGGCAGATGAAGAAACAGTCTCAGAAGCATTGAGAAATCATCCCAAGGTCATAAGCTCCAGCTGGAACTGCGCTCCAGATCACCTGACTTCTGGTTACAGCTACACCTAATGGAGCAGTCCTGAAGCACTGCATTTGCTGAATTACAAAGTGCTGTAGCTGTACATCAGAGCCAAAAGCTATAACAAGCTGCTGTGACAGCAATTTTGGGTTGAGTTTCTATTGACCTGTTAGCTGTCCACCCTTACTGAGGCATCAGCTATCTCGCCTATTCTGTGTACAGAGTGAGGCTTCAATAAAGAGCTAGGTGGGGACCATCCATCAGTGTCACCTGCTGTGTCTGGAGGCTCTCGAGGAGACAGGAGTGGCGGGGGAGCAACACTGCCCACAGTCTGTGACCTGGGAAGCAGGCTCACGTAACATCTGAATTGTCACTCCACGGGGACTCAGCCACCTAATGCCACCTCTCAGACAGAGCCTTATCTAGGAGATAGAAATGAAGACCCCTGTCCCCTTAACCCCACAAGGAAAACAAAGAATAATCATAAATTATTACAAATAATGTGGAGTAAATCAATCATTATCTATCTATCATTATTTAACTTCCACTCTCAGATTTCTGCAACCACTTAATCTCTCTCTCTCTCTCTCTCTCTCTCTCTCTCTCTCTCTCTCTCTCTCTCTCTCACACACACACTCACACACACACACACGAGTCTAAATCTGGTTCAAGTTTGCTGGTGTACATATATCTTGACTTTCACAGAAAACAAGGCAAATGTTAAATCCTTCTTCCCGTTTGGATCAATAATTTTTGGGAGCCTTAATACTTAATACTCGGAGACAAGCTCCAGAGTAATGCTCAGTTAAAATGCTGCACAACCGGCCTCATTTCCATCGCAGGATCTTAAGCTCCTGATTGTTAAACCTTCTGTGATGGGAATCCTTTGCTTACTATTCCCCTCATGTGCAGGCTGCATGATTAACTGCTCAAACGTGAGCCATGCTTTATGCCAAGGTGATCTCAGGCTACTGCACACATTACACAGACTTTGCATATCGGGGGAATAAATCTCAACGACCCTAAAATCTTTCCCTCATAATCAGTTTTCTTTCCTATAACTGCATCTCTCTAAGGACTGTCTGGAGCTTTACGGCAACAAATAAGTTAATATAGGAGAGGAAACAGATGGGCTTGACTGCATTCTGGGATTTTTATAAAGCAACTCATTTTGGAAAGTGTAAGTAAGGTTCTGTCTACAAATTCCCCAAAGGCATGAATAAAGAATGGGAATTTGGGTCCCAAAATAACAAGAAAGGACAATAATTAGGGTATCAACCCACAAGTGGCCTGAGAATTCAGTCAGTAGCACTGAGGTTCCAAATGCGAATTCCAGATAGTCACTAACTCACTTTATGATCTTATACATGTCAGTTAAAGCTCTACATTGAGTTGGAGTTTTCATTTGCAACACAGGTTTGATATTACAAATGTCTATTCAAAGTGAACATGCTACTTTTTACTAGCCACTAGAGATTTTTGTGCCTTGTCTTAAAGAAAAGTTTGAGGCTTAGTTTAATTTAAAAATAACAAATTGTCATCAACAGACCACTTCCATGACTCAGGACTATCGATCATAAAGGTGGTATGCTGAGGGTGAGGTGAGGGCTAGATAGGAAGGGAGAAATTCCAGAAATACCCAGACCACTCCTTCTTTTCTGAGAACTGCTCCATGGTGGGCCTCTGCATGACTGTGACCATTCTACTCCCACACACCACTGCCCATCCCCATCCTGAGCCATGTTGAGCAGAGTAGGTATCTGACCTAAAGGGAACCCATCCTGAGACTGAAATGGAGTAACCAGATTCTATCTCCTAGAAATTTGGAATTAAAAGACAATGGGCCTCATCATACATTGCTGGTGGGAATGCAAAATGATGCACCCACTATGGAAAACAGTATGGCAGTTCCTCAAAAAGTTAACATGGAATTATCATATGACCTAGCCATTCTCCTCCTAGGTAGAGGATTGAAAATATGTTCCTGTAAAAACTTGTACACAAATGTTCATAGCAGCATTATTGATAATAGCTAAAAAGTGGAAACAACTCAAATGTCCATCAGCTGATGGATAGATAAACAAAATGTGGTATTTCTGTATACTAGAATATTATTTAGCCATAAAAAGTAATGAAGTATTCTTACATGCTACAACATGGATGAACCTTAAAAACATTATGCTAAGTGAAAGAAGCCAGACACAAAAGTCATATGTTATGTGATTTCATTTACATGAAATGTCCAGAATAGGCAAAGCCAAAGAGACAGAAAGTAAATTAATGGTTGCCAGAGAATGGGGGAGAGCGGATAGTCGGGACTAGATGCTAAGAGATACAGGGTTTCTTTTGGGGTGAAGGAAATGTTCAGTAATTAGGTAGTGGTGACGGCTGGACAACATAATGAATATACTGAAGACCACAGAAGTGAACACTTTAAATGGTGAATCTTACATTATGTGAAGTGTATCTCAATTTCTTAAAAATACTATATTAAAAGTAAGCATTGAGATTAAGTCAGATAGGAATGGGCTGTGGACTGGAAACTTCCTATAACTCAGAGACTGAGGATACCGTTCATGGGCATCCATAATGAGCCAAACACAAGCTCAGCAGAGAAAGCTGGTCTGCAAGGGAAACAGAGAAGGAGCAGACATTCCAACAGCAGCAGAAACAAGGTGACTGGCAGCCCCTGTAGTGCGAAGCTCTCTGAGTCCTAGTGTGGATCCTTGTGAGACCCAGCTGAACATCCTGCCCTTGGGAGATACCCCTGTATCTACTTAATAGGTTCCCCACTTTTGCTCAAGCTTGTTTGAGAGGATTTCTGTTACTTGGAACCAAACAATCCCTGTCCAAGACCAGTACCAAGTAAATGACAATACAGTTAAAGCATTCATTCCCCTTCCCACCCCACCGAGATGTTAAAAGCACTTTCCAGGTTTCTCAGACACCCATATGAAAATAGAAATACCATCAAGTACAAAATACCCGATTCTACTTGAAGAAAGGAAAGCTCACTTTCGCTTGGTCTGCACACTTTCACACCACAGCTTCTGAGCCTGCGCTCTAGAGCCCGCGTGCCACAACCACTGAAGCCCGCGCACCTAGAGCCCGTGCTCCGCAACAAGAGAAGCCACCGCAATGAGAAGCCCGTTCACCGCCACAAAGAGCAGCCCCCGCTCGCCGCAACTATAGGAAGCCCGCGTGCAGCAACAAAGACCCAACGCAGCCAAAAATAAATTAAAATAAAATAAAAATTTTTAAAAAGGTTCGGAGGCCCAAACATAGCAGGAGCTTAGAGAAACATATGTCTAACCCAAGGGCCAGGGGGCATGAAAGACACAGCAAATACTGGTCTCACCTGACTCCTCAATCAGGGCTTGAAGGAAGTCCACCTTCAAGGTAGCTGCAAACTTCTCAGAGAACCCCTCTCAAGTTTTCTCCCTCCACCCTACCTACCCTGAGGGTATCCTTGTTTCCCACTGAATGGCTAAATAGTAAATGTCAGGGAGGACACTCACTTAAGTATAGTAGAGAGGGTTGGGCCATTCCCATGTCTGTCTTTTTTTTTTTTTTAATCACCTATATAAGATCTTAGCTTTTCTCCCAAAGTATAAAGTAACGTGATATAGGAGACAGGCTTGTTGAACACCCTTCCTAATAGCATCCATGAAAATTAACTTTCATTGATTTGCTATTAAAATTCTACATCCATAACTACTTTGTATAATGATTTACTCAGTAAGGCTGATTTTGAGTCATGAGCTGGCAGGTGCATAGGTGCATTTATAGCAGAAAATTCAATTCTTTTAAGGGTGCCAGGAGATGCCTAAACTCAGCATCACTGTTCACCCCAAGGTTCCTGAAGATTGGAATCTCAACATCTTCCAGAGATGCAGCTTACAGAAACTAGGCTTGCAAAATCAGGATGTTGCCTGTGAGGTCATTGGACCTTGGCCTAAATCTAATTTGAATAATTACATTTCGTTCCATCCTGAGTCAGTAGAGGCCCCTGATTAATAATCAGCATTTGCTACATGCCAGTGAAGTGTTTGCTGCTATAGATAGACAGAGTTAACAATCTCATTAACTATAGGAACTGGCAAGATGAACACTTCATTCAGGGAGAAATATAGATGACAGTATTTTTAAGGTCTGTGGGCACTGAGCTGTCCCTGACCCTAATCTATTAGCAGTTATTGTCAAAGATCACTCTGTTAACCCTCATTTTTAAAACCTCCTTCCAAAAGCTATCACCTTTTCTTTCTGAGGGCAGGCATTTCAGTAATAAATATTCTGTAATGATACCATAGAACCTTGAGATGCCTAAGGATAAAACGTGACTGGAGAAGCATATGTCACTGTCATTCTAACACTTCTAACTCTGATAGTTCACAACCCTTAGACTTGCTGTCCTCAGTGACCAAGGCCCAACCTCTGGTGGCCAGGTCAGGACAATTCTGCCACTGCCTTTTTCACATCAGTGCTTGGCTGTCATGGAGTTTCTTTGATGCTTTCTTCTACCCAGTTTCAATGAAATAAAATCCAGTATAGGGCAAGCCTCCTGGGCCAAGAGTGTGTTCTATTAAGTGATTTATAATCTAAAGTTCACAATCCAATTTCCATCTGAGAGTATTTGAATTTGGTCTACTATATAATTAAAATGAACATTTTGCCAACAGTAGGATTCCGGTCCTTTTGTTTTTCCTCTTTTTATTTCATTTGCAAAAATGTGTCTCCTTCCCTTGTCTTGCTCCCAAAAAAAGGATGCCTGAGTCCTAGAGTACCAAGCCAGATAAGCTGTGGCCTCACCATTAATCTCTGGCCTTTATAGAATTTTCTAAAGACAGGATCTTGGTTTTTCACACATTAACTAAATGTATATATCACCCCAGTGGCTGTGAGCCCAGGGCCTGGGGTCCATCTTTACATTTGGCTGTAGATTATATTTCTCTCCTCTCTCATTATCAAACCTCTCTACTGAGTGGCGCATTATCTGTTGCATTGGTCCTCTGCCTTCACTGCTGTGTCAAATGCCACCAGTGGTGTCCTAATGACAAAACCTCAATTCCATGGCTCTGTGGAAGTATCTGCCACCACTGAGCACCTTTTGCATTCTTGTACTTCTCTCCTCCCTTGGTTCAACTAACATTCTTCTGATTTCCATTAACTTTGGTGATAGAGTTGCCAGATTTAGCAAACTACAGGATACCTAGTTAACTTTGATTTCAGATAAATATGCATGGGATGTATTTATACTAAACTGTTATTTGTTGGTTAACTAAAACTTGAATTTAACTGTGTGTCCTGTATTTTACCTGGCAACTCTACTTGGTGATGATATTTCTCTGCCTTTTTCCATCCAGGCTTTAGTCTTTGTTCCTATCATTTCCTTTATGTTCATTTGCCCCTCTATGAATGTATCTGTTCTACCAGGCTCAACCATCATATCCCTTCTAGATCACCTCTCTCCTTCCTCTGAACTCTTTACACATATCTGGCAATTTAATATGCTCCCCTGTCACATACATCTCTTCTGTTGTCTTAAACTATTATTTGAATCTTTCATGTGTTCATTATTTATTGCTTACGTGATTTTAGATTCCTAAAGGTCAGAATTCTTCTTTGTATACCAAGGCCTGCAGCTTGGCTTCCACAATGGGCTTGTCAACAAATGTATAAAATTCCCATCCTTTGGTTTCTATTCAAAAAATAACCCCTTACCTTTTTATATTTACAATGCTGCCTGGAAATCCTACCACTACATTTCCTCAGTCCTTTCACTCTCCCACCCTTCTGAGTGTTGCACCTCTTCATAATTCCAGCTCCTCCCCCTCCTCGCTCTTACCTGATTGTCTTTCTTCCTGCCTTGCTGGGATAATAGAGGCATTCAGAGAATACTTGCACAGGCTCTCACTTGTGTGACAAGCAACCTACCGGTGTCTGTACCCATATATTACGCCTTCCCCCCTGTGACAATGACTCTGCTCCGTGCTCCTTTCCAAAGCTAACCTTTCCCTTGTTCAGTGGATCTCACCTCCCCCACTGACTCAAGGACATCACTGCAGCAATTCTCCTTTCTTTCCCTTGTACATTCAATGTTCTCCTTTCTAAGGGTTGTTACCATTAACTTGCACAAGTATTTCCCCTCTTAATAAGCAAACAGACAAACCAACCTCCCACTCCCTTGACAGCAAATTACTCTCCAGTTACCACACTATTTTTCTGCACCTTATACAGCAAAATTCCTCTAAAGGGCCTCTATTTTCTGTCTCTACTTCCTCTCCTACTATTTTCTTCTGAATCCACTGCAAGCAGGATTTGGTCCCACCTACACCTAAACTGCTTTTGTCAAGGTTGCCTATTAATCACTTCCAAGTTGTCATAATAGGTGGAAACAACTTAGCCTCACCTAACTCAGGTGGTCAGCATTATGTGAGTCGAGTTCATTGCTTTAGCAATTGTCCCTCTCTCTTCTGTGTGATAAGTTTCCAAACATTCTTGAAACAGCATCTTCCCTCAGCTTCTACATCACTCCCTTTTGGTTTTCCTCCTTCCTCACTGGCTGTTCCTTCTCAATCTCTTCTGCCTATTATTTCTCATATTCCCGACCCCTGTAAGGAGGAATGCCCCAGGACACAAGCTCTGAACATATTCTTTGTCTATATTCAACCCCTTAGGTGATCTCATCCAACCTCATAGACTTAAATACTTTCTATATGCTAACAATTCCCAAGGTTTTGTCTCTAAGGAGGACCTTTTCCCTGAGCTTCAGACTCATATATCCTTTTGTGTACACGACAACTCTACTTGAAAGTCTACAATGAATCTCAAGTTAAAATGTCCAAAATTAAATTGGTCTCCCCACTCTTACCCCAAACCTACTTCTCTCATAGAATTCACCATCTTAATAACTTTTAAATCCATTCTTCCAGTCACTCAAATCAAAACCTTGGAGTCATCCTTGACACATCATTTTCTTCCACACCCCATGTCCAATCAATCATAAAATCCTGTCATGTCTACCCTCAAAATGTATTCAGAATCTGACCACTCTCACTACCTCCACAAACTCTTGCCATTGATCTATGACGGTCACGTAATCCGGCCTCCCATAACGTTCTGACCTCCAATCCACTCTTCTTCTAACTGGATTCCTTGCTGTTTTTTTGAAGATCCCAAGAAAACTCCTTGGAATTGCTTTTTATTTGCTATTTCCTTGGCCTGAAATAGCCTTACCTAGATACCCATCACTTCCTTCACAGATCTGCTCCAAAATCACCTTATCAAAGTGCCCTTCCTGACTACTTTATGTGAAATAACATCCTTCCTCCCCTCTCCCCAACCCCATAAGCCCTATCTCCACTATTCTGCTTAATTTTCTCTCTAAAAATGTCATGTCAAGATAGGAGTTTGTGTACTGTCTATCTCCCCCACTAGAGTGTAAGCTCTACCCAAACAGGGACTTGGTCTATTTTGTCACTGCTGTATGTTTAGCACCTAGACCCATGCCTAGCACTTAGTAAACATTCCACAGATAATTTTGTGTACATGAATGAATTTTGTATACTCTATATTTTAATATCAGACCTTAAAAAATAGTTATTTTACCAGCAAAATGAGTTTGAGAATAGTAGAGAATTGCAATTCAGGACAAGCAAACTATGGCAAACCATAGGCAAGTCTGGAGAACAGAGGAGAGGGGAAAGGAAAGGAGGAAATTGAGGGCTGTGATGGTGTTTCATTGGCTGCAGGCGGTGGGCAGCTTGTAGTTGATGGGTGGGAAGGAAATCTTTCTTCCTGCTGGCGTCTATAAGTTGTGGTGAGTGATACGTGTGTGAGAGCTCCCCCTTCAGGGCTTCCTGATTGCAATTTAAATGAGGTTTCCTTTATTCATTTTCACAAATATATTAGCCTTCTCTCAGCTGAAATGTTTTAAAAGATTCACATGTTTAAGTGTCACATAACAAAGGCTCATCCATTCCTTTATTCATTCAACAGATACATATTGAGCATTTACCATGGACCAAGTGTTTTCCTAAACACAAGACAGTGGAGCATATGGAGTGGAGACCAAAGTCCTGTCCCTAGGATTTACCAGCTGCGTTGCCTTTGACAAGTAAACAGCTTCTCTACATTCTGCATTGATCAGCAACATTAGATCAAGAAAACTATCCACCTTGTAGGGTGATTGGGAAAAACAAAGAAGGTAATGTTTTCACCTGGATGTGCTTTGCAAACATTTTAGGGCTATATAAATCATTACTGATCCTCACCACAACTTTATGAAGCAAACTGGGCAGTACTTTTACAATAGACCCATTTTTTAACTAATTTTTAAAAACTCATAAAGGTTAAGTGATTTGCCCCTAAATCACAGAGCTAGTAAGTAGCAGAGTTAGAGCTACATCTCTGGTCTTTAGGCCTGTGTCCTAGCTCTATTTCCATGGAACTCTTCCTTCCACGCAGTTCAAATTATGTTGTATGGATTAATGGATTTATGTTTATGAAGTCCTTCAAATGTCTTTGGCAAAAGATCTAGAGAAGTATCTGTATTATTTTCCTAGGGCTGTGTGTGGTTAGGCCATTCAAGATGGCTGTTCTCTTGCTCTCTGTACATTCCCTGCACAACCAGTCCCTGCTTTACTCACATGACTATCCAATCCTCTTAATTATAGACCTTAATTAGCCCCTGGTAACTAATAAGCCCATATAACATCGATTCCCCCCTATAAAAGGTAGCCTCGTTCTCCCTTGTTCGAGTAGTAAAGTCAGTTGCTGTGTCCTGCTTGCCATCTCCTGCACACAGTGGGATGTCACTCCAGGACCTTGCTTCCGGTATGTAAGATTCCCCCGGTTCAATAAGTCACAGATGTCTCTGTCACTGACTCCTGGCTCTTTCTTCCGTCTTGAGGCTGGGCAACTGCAAGGCTTGCAGACCTGCAGGGTGCAGCCCAACAGGCTGCCGTAAGTAAGTATCACAAATTAGGTGACTTGAAACAACAGAAACGTATTCTATCACAGTTCTGGAGGCTAGAAGTCTGAAATCAAGGTGTTAGCAGGGCCATGCTCCCTCTGAAGGCCCTAGGTAAAACTCTTTGCTTGCCTTCTGCTAGCTTCTGGGATTTGCCCACAATCCTTAGCATTCCTTGGCTTGTAGAAACATCACTTCAATCTCTGCCTTCATCATCACGTGGCATTCTCCCTATGTGTCTGAATGTTTGTTTAAATTCCCTCTTCTTATGAGGACACAAGTCATTGGATTAGGGCCCACTCTATCCTACAATGACCTCATCATAACTTGATTACATCTGCAAAGACCCTGTATCCAAATTAGGCCACTTTGGCAGGTACCAATGGTTAAGACTTGAACATCTTTTGGGGGGACACAATTCGACCCATAACAGTATTTAAAGGGCCTAGAAACATCTTTCAAAGAGCATGCCAGGCAGGAAGTTAACATCGTTGGAAAGTATGCATGTCCAAAGACAGTCCAGGTATGCATGGCTCAGACACAAGACAGAGTTTCTCTTGCAACTGACAAACACAAAACCTAAAGGCATGAAATTGTCACCCTGGTGGAGAAGGGTTTGGCAAAATGCCCTTGTTTCTCTGAGAGGCAGATTGATTCCTAAAGTAATCTACCTTAATCAGCGTTATATAATCCCACAAAAGGACGTGCCATGAAAGCAATGATGCAAGCAGGGCAGAGCTCAGGGAGGAATCTTGCCCTACATTGTTATGCGGTGCCACTGCGCAGCTGGCACACCTTTCATCTTGCTCTGCCTCTAGCACCTCGACTGGCAACTAACCCAGTTTAGTCAGACCTTCCAATGTTAAGGGAGCTCTATATTTAGACAGTGTTCCCTGCCTGAGGATGCACTATACTGGCTGCAGTGTCACACCTTAACCCAGCTCTGTGCCTGCCCTTTGTGTTTGTTGGGGGAACCAGCAGCCTTCCCTGGCATGTGGACTTAAGGTATTTTTAGAGCTAGAGAGACCCCCAGAAGCTCATCTAATTCAACTCTTCCTTTTAACAGCATCCACGTGCAGACTTGGATTTGAATCAGAGTCCCAACAATTCCTAGCTGTGTGACTTTGCCTCAGTTCCTTAACCTCTCTGTGCCTCATTTTTCTCATCTGTAAAATGCAGACAATAGTAGTAGTATTTACCAGAAAGGGTTATCGGAAGAATAAATAGATCCATGTAGAGTACTTAAAGTAGTGCCTGGCACATAGTAAATACAAAAGAAATTTCAACCATTACTATTTTCATCATTTCAGATGAGCACAATCAGATCCAGAAATATGATGTGAGTTGCCCAGTTTAACTGGCAATCTAGTGCACAGTCAGACTTGGAATTGGTCTGCTGGGGCAATACTCTCTCATTTGGTCCACAGTTAGCACACTTAAAGTAGCTCCTTTGAGATGGATAAGAAAGGTAGGAGCCATGTCTCACCAGCTCTACTGTTCTGTCTTTAATTTGTTTCCTAGGTTACCTGATTGTGAAAGTCGGGAGATGGGCCTAAGGGGATGAGATAATAATAAAAAACAGCAAGTTAGATTGGAGGGGTGTGAGATTAAAGGCAAGGGAACCACTTAGTGGCCATTACAGTAGGCCAGCTGGTAAAAATTAGATGGGCAGGGAAGAAAGAATGGGGAAATAGTTTATTAAAAAAATCATAATAAACTAAGGTGGTTTATTACCAGCAAAAGCACAAGGCAAGCAGTGAAAGTATAAGTGTCTTCCTGGATAAGACCATGAAGGACTCCAGGCAGGTAAAACTGGTTTGGTAAAAGTATGTGATCACTTCAGCTTGTTAGAAGTCAGATGTAAAGTTAACTGCTGAGGTACCCAGGTGGAATCTTCTCAGGTTTCAGCAGCTATTTAAATCTTATGAGGAATGAAAGAAGAGAAGCTGTAGGAGGATTTATTCCTTCCCTCTAAATCTAAACAATTGAGGGTTGACCAGCCCAAGAAAACACCCTGACCTTCATAGCATAAGAGAACCTTGTGTGACACTGAAAAGCAGGGTATCTTGAGTAAAGGTACAAATGAATTTTTCTCAGGAAAAGAAAAACTAATACTTTAAAAATATCTCTGAGCTCCAGGCATGTCAATTCATCTCATCAAATTCTTGGGCCCTGCATGAGACCGCAAATGATAAACAGGTTAAGGAAGTGTGTCCCCACTTTACAGAGAGGAAGAGGTGTTGATAGAACCTGGTAAATTATTGGATGTGGGCATAAAGGGAAATGAGGCCTTGAGGATGACACCCAGATGGAGGGCACTTTCCTGAGTTTGGAATTAACAAAGCGCTTCCACATCCACTTCTCATTTCTCCAAAGTACCTTAAAAGACAGGTAATCACAATAACAATCATTTGTTTTTCATACCTACTCTCTTTAATCCTCAAAAGATCTCTACTAGGTAGACTTATCTTTATTTTACAGATGAAAGAATCAAGATTCAAAGAGGTCACAGAACTCTGGTTTTCTGATACCACTTTCCTGACTCTCAAGTCTGTCAGCATGATGGCAATGAGTCTTGTAAGGAAGGAGAACCAAATATGGCAGTAACTGAGAAAGCCGCACTCGGAAGCTTTGGCTTTGAAATGCCACATCTAACTGTCAGGGCCAAGAGAACATTCTAGCTTTACACTCAGAAGGTGGGCCTCTGGAAAATCATGACACAAATTTACTCATTCATTTGTACATTCAGAGATACTTCTTGAGTGCCTGCTATTTGCCAGGCTGGTCCTGTTCTAAATGCTGAAGATACAGCAAAGGACAATACAGACAAGGACCCAGTGCTTTGTCTCCTAGATGGGGAAACAGATAATAAACAAGTAAACAAATAAGATCTTCAGACAGTGCTGCAAAGAAAGTAAATCTGAGGCAACTGGTACGGGGGCTCTGAGAGGGTAATTAGCATCGTGAGGTGAGTGAGTCAGTGAACACATCCTCCTCTACATAGCACCAGAAATTCTTGTGCAGGAAAGGAGTCAGCCTGGCTGAGATCTAGGTAAAGCACTTTTCAGGCAAAGAGAAGGACAGATACAAGGCCTGAGGCTCAGCCAAGTCAGAGCTAAGGGACCGTAGCAGATGAGGCTGGAGAGGTGGGCAGGGGCCAGTGTACGTAGGTTTTGGCATGCTCAGAAGTTTAGATTCTTTTTCCAAATTAAAAAGAAAACCAGTGGAGAATTTCAGGTGAAAGAGTGATTTTATCTGATTTGTTTTTAAAAGATTCCTCTAGTTGCCATATGGAGAATGGATTGTAGGGCAGCATGAATGACAGATGGGAGACGAGTTAGGGTATTCTATAGCCTAAAACGAGAGATGGTGTGGCTTGGATTAGGGTGAAAGCAGTGAAAGTGGAAAGAAGTGGATGGATATGGCATATCCCTTTTTTGAGCACAGAGCTAATGGACTAGATGTGGAGAGTAGAAGAAAAAAGGGACTCAAGGATAATTCACAGAGCTAAGTCCTTGCTGTCTGCTGTGGTGAAAGAGAACACCGTTAAGCCTAGGCAATGGAGGCAATAAATCGATGCAACCAAGGCAGTATAGAGGATTAGGAAGGACTCAGGCTTTGGCTGCAAATCTAAACTCAAGTTCTGGTTCCATCACAAATAACTAACTTTGGACAAATTTTCCTTCATCCTTGAGCATAGCCTTCCCTCGTGTATAAAATGGTAATGATAGTGCCTTTTCTCCTAGGATTATTGCTAGATAATTCATGGAAAATACTTAAAACAGTAGTGGCATATAGTAAGTGCTCACTAAATGCTAGATTGCCATTCTTTTCCATTAAGAATTACTTATAGGGAAGCAAGGTGTCACCTCTTTGTGCTTAGCTTCCAGATCTCTTGTTTCTTATCACTACCTAATCACATCATCCTCTTGGATCTGAAAGCAGCATCTCTTTGAGTTGGGTCCACAAAAGAAAGGCAATTGATCACCTGCTCTCTGGGTGTTCACCTTATGGCAACAGGTACAAGGTTTCTGGGTCTACCCCAGGCATCCTTGCCGGGGATATCTGGCAGGTAGGACATTTTCACAGGCCACTCCTGGCCAACTCTGCTCAAGCCAACTAGGATTTCCTTGACTATACTTGGCATACTCAGAAACACTACTCAAGTGTTTATGCTATATAATACATAATAAAGCTTGGTTATTCATGAATGGAGTCATATTGTGATATAGTTGGACTAGTCATCTGCTAGATCAGCATCTTTGAAAAAATTTTAACCATGACATCTAGTAAGAAATACATCATAGAGAGTGAAGCTTGTTATAAAAAGTAAGTCCTTTCCTAAAGATGTTTACAAATGTGAATGTATATGTCCTTACAAAACCAAAGAGAAACCTTGTATCAGATCTTGTAACATTTGACATTACATTTCAATACATCTTCTCAGTCCAAGAGACTCAGAAAGGTAGTATTAAATCAATCAAGCTTGTACAGTATAGTTTCAAAGATCATATTTTAAGTAGGTAAAAAATCTCTCATTTTAACAGATCATGCAAACAGGAACATAAAGACATAAAATACCAGCTTGTACAGGCACTCCCACTAGCTACATATATTACAGTTTAGCATGAAGTTTTAAAATATTAATCACAACCAGATTGCAACATAAACACCAAGTAAAACTGCGTGTTCCCATGCCTTTGCTAGTTTTGACTTAAGAGGTTTGCCTATAAAAGAACATGATGACTTTTCTTGGATAAACAGCAAAACTCACAGATGAAAATGCACACTGTCCCTTCAAAAGTATCACCTCTGTGGCCACAAACATCTATGTCAGCTCTTCCTGCTCTCAATATACGCTTTTTTTTTTTTAATAAATTTATTTATTTATTTAAAAAAAAAAAAAAAGAAATACATCATAACCCAGTAAACAGTGTGTAATGGAACAAACCACCATGGAACAGCATTTATTCTTAATACACATGGTGCACTCTGAATATTTCCTGTTCCTGTTCCCACCACCACCTTTTGTTTCAACTTCTGGTCACAACCCATTAAACTGATTTCATAACCTATTAATGGGTCATGACTCACAGTTTGAAAAGCTATGCTGGAGGGCTGCAGCAAATTGTTCTATAGCTGAGTATATATTTATTTCTCTAAACCTCCTTTTTCAGAAAGTTTCTCGAGCCTCACCCTGTGTGGTTTGCTGTGATTTACATGTATTTGAACTCTCTACATCTGTAAAAGGCATTCATTGCTTGTAATTTTTCAAAGGATGCTTCTAACTCAAGTGTTAACCCATCTGTTAAGACCTATTTATTGCTTTTTAAAAGAAAAAAATTAAAAGCAAATTAGGAATTCCAGGCTTACACTAACCAGGATTTTTTTTTTCCTTTTGTAAAAGGCTTCCATCTGCCTGCCCTCTTTTGCACATAACTCAAATAGGAGCACGCATCTCATCAAATCAAATGTGGGCTCTGTCAAAAAGCTGCCAAAATATCATGCCAGTTGCTTTATTTTTTTTAAGGAGAATTCAAATCAGATTTAACATAATGACTTGTTTGTTTTGTTGCTTTTCTTTCCATCCATTATAGAAACATGGACTTCAATTTACTGTATGTAAGTATATGCAGTAGCCTTCCAGAGGCAGTCCCAAGGTACACTAAGATAAATCGGGATTACACAGTTCTGCCGGGGCAAAGATTAGTGGTGGAGAAACAAACCACTGTAGGAGCTGGGGTAGATCAAGAGCTCGGAGCTCTGAGCCCCATTAGACTAGGAACACCAGGTTGGGGCAAATTATCCCATCTGACTTGTTTTACTCTCTCCCACAGAGCCTGGCCCAGAGGAACTCAATACCCTCCCATTCCATTCCCCTGGCAAGTCATTTAATCTTTGACTAGTTCTCTTTCTTGACCTAACCTTGAGATTTAAAATAATAGCTGTCTATCTATTCCCCCAAAGAGCTTCTAAGAATAATCAGGAATTAAAGAGTAGAGTATAAGTAGATTGAGGGACCAAGAAGTTACTGCCCAGTTATCAGATGAAAGAGCCTGAAGCCTCTTGGAGAGATCTCCCTCTCTTCCTCCCCAAGATGGGTGGTCTCAGGACTACTACCCTACCACCAACAAGGATGCCACACCTGGAGGGGAGGCTGGTGATATGAGATGGTTAAGAGCAATGACCCTGAAGTCAAGCAGATCCTTCCATTCAAATTCTGACCCTACCATTTAGATCTGTATGACGTTGAAAAAAAATCACATAATCTCTCTAAACGTGTTTCCTCCTTGTGGGATTAAATGAGAATAAATCAGGTAGAGCACTTACTATTCTAAAGAAAAAGAAGCCCACAAATAGCAGATGCTATTATTTTTGTTATTGTTACTGCTATGAAAGGAAGAAACTTAAGTATCTTGTAGGTAAAGAGCAAATTGAAATGTAGAGAAATCTGTAAAAAAAAAAAAAGAGAGAGACAGAGAGAGAAAGCATGCTTGTGATGAATATGTTGATAAAGCCAAATGCTTAGATTTGAAAAGCAATGACATAATACAAAATAAGAGATTGATGAAGCTGAAAATGTAAGGCTGGAAAATTATTTTAAATGGAGTATTTAGGAAGAATTGCTTCCCTGAATCAGCCTAATTAATGTCTTGGTGGTTGGGCCTTATTTAATCGTGCATATATCTTGTTACCTAATCATAGGTGTTTATTAAAGCAGAAGCTTATTTTTCAATTTCCCTTCACAACATTTTCATCTCTTTTTGTCACATTCTCATACTGAAGAGCCCTTCACAAGAAAGCTAATTTTTGTTTACTCAAAATATGCCCTATCACATCTTATCCACTAATCCTTTATTATTCTGTGATGTTAAATCTCCTTCTGTGGTTCTAATCAATGTACCTCTTGAGTAGTACTTGGGTATCCCATGCATATATCTGAAATAGAAGTAATTAAAGGGAAGTGGGGCAGAGGATCTTTAAGTTTGAAGACTCTGATAGAGTAAAAATGACTATGACAACATTTTTAGTTGGATTTTAGCAGCATTTCTTTACTTGTAGAATTTAGTATAACCTATTTATCTGGTCTTTCCATTTCATAAATAAGAATCTTGTCTCCGGTTTTCAGCTCAGTTCAGTGACTCTCCTAATGACATCTGACAGGGTTCTTTTCAATGTAGCCTTCTAAAATACGTCTCCTAACTACCTAGGCAAGAATACATTTCCAGCCCAAATCAATCCACTTCTAGGATACATGTATTTATGGAAAATGGAACATATTAAGTTGTATTTTCCTGTGATTTATTTTATTATTCTAGAAATTCTGTATCCTCATTTCTGATTGATCAGCATTTGGCCGTGGCTCCCTAGACTCTGCATCAAGTAACTAATGATCAATAAACAAAATGTGCCAAGGAAACTGTAATTTAAAGAAATCTTGCTATTTAAGAATATTTGTCTGTAAAATAAGTATTACTTTATAATGTAGATAAATTTTTTGTGTTTAGACTTCTGTAGAGCACTTTTCTTAAAGGGGAGCCTCAAGGCTACACCATAAAGGAAAAACAAGCCCATATTAAAAATGTCAGTTAATGTCTCTTGTGTGTAGTCTTGAGCAAGGTATTTCGCTTATCAGAACCTCAGTTTCATATCTGTTAATGGCAATGATATTGTGTACCTTGACTGTTGTAAGGATTAAAACTGATGACTAACAGGACATTGTAAAACATCTATACTTCAATTTTATTATTTATTTATTTATTTTTGGCTGTGTTTGGTCTTCGTTTCTGTGCAAGGACTTTCTCTAGTTGCGGCAAGCGGGGGCCACTCTTCATCGCGGTGCGCGGGCCTCTCACTGTCGTGGCCTCTCTTGTTGCGGAGCACAAGCTCCAGACGCGCAGGCTCAGTAGTTGTGGCTCACGGGCCTAGTTGCTCCGCGGCATGTGGGATCTTCCCAGACCAGGGCTCGAACCCGTGTCCCCTGCATTGGCAGGCAGATTCTCAACCATTGCGCCACCAGGGAAGCCCTATACTTCAGTTTTAAAAATGAGATAATGTTCCTGGCAAATATTAGCTACTTAATAAAGGCTAGCTATTTTCTATTAGAAACTCTGTTTATAATAATGAGACTGATAGAGCTGAAGAATAAGTCAAGCAGGAAAATTATTTTTAAGTGAAATATTCAGGAAGAACCACTTTCATGAATCAACCACATGTCTCTGTGGTGCCAAGTTATTCAGACTAAGCAACCAACCACTATGTATCCACTGGTGTGGCCCTTTGGGGGAAAACTCTGAAAGCTTAAACTTCTGTCTCATTGGATAACTTTGCCGCCATGCTGATTTCCTTCTGTGTCATTTAGTAACCAACCTTCTTTGATTTACCCAAGTATTATCTGGGTCTAATTTGTTATTGGAGGCTAGTACTGACATTTGTTAATGTGATGGTTAAACAGAATTAAATGAGATAATGCCAAGCTGGAATCTTAAGTGCTCACTTGATATTATTATTTCCTAGCAGGTAAAAATAGTTGGATAAGATGACCCCTGAATTCTCTTCTGTTTTTTTAATATTTCATGAGTTCAACCCAAAAGACACTAGCATAACTCGCTGAAAACTGCATAGCCTTTTATCTACAATTACAAAACACAAAGTGCTCTGAAAACTGAAAGTTTTTCATAATTCATCTGTCGGCAAACTTGACCTGAATGGCTGGGAAGCTATTCATAGTCCTTACACATTTCACTGCAGAAATATTCATGCATTTGATTGCAGGGTACTTGACCCAGACCATGCTGGCTGTGTTATATAATATACACAGATTGTGTCATTCCTTTACAGTGGCCTGTAAACACTATAATCCAGGATCATATCTGGAAATCCTGAGAGTCACCCTTCACCAGCTCTTTTCCTACAGAGCTCAGCACAGTGCCTCGCCTAAGGCAACTTTCCCATTCAACTGATTAGATTCTTGTGAAGTATGTTCCTGCCTTGCAATTGTCCCTGCAACCCAGGTTTTAGCCACTTGACTCAACAAAGTAAAGACGGGAAAGAGAAAGGAACCAAAATTAAATCAGTAAGTATGTCTAATTATTAGGAAAAAACATTTTTTTAAAAACTTGAAATTATTGGTAAAAAATGAGACAGGCATTATATGGAGCCTTCACACAAACACCCTTCTAAGACACTAACACCACTATCACCAGACATTTCGCTAAGTTCTTTCCAAAGAACTTCTACATAATATTTTCCCCAAAGTGTATATAGTATTTATAGAAAACATAACAATTTTTACAAACAAGAAAAACCTAAACCCAGCACAGTTTTCTAATTACCACCGTTAACATCAACAGCAACAAAAATGTCTTTGTGTAGAAGAGTACAGGTTATTGGCAGACTATGACGTATGGTGATTTACTGTCTACAGCAAAGTTCTGAGAAAACTGGGAGGAGCTGTTCATCCTCCTGCTACGCTTTTTCAGTCATGATTTCTTTCTACTCTTTTCCTGCTTGGAAAGAGAGCCATATCACTTTTGAGTAAGTAGCTAGTGTATAGAATACAAGGGAAGGTCATTACAAAAACTACTTTCAGATACCACGTGTACACAAACTTCATATTTAAACATTATACTCTGCTAGGTAAGAAGCACAGAACAAGTTTGGAGAAACAATTTACTACTAATAGGCAGACTTTGTTTTTGTTGTTGTTTTCTTCAAGCTTATCTCTATATGTTCATTCTTTTATAACAGTTATGCCTTATTTATGCTTTTACAAAATCATCCTGTCACCATATGATCCAGCAATTCCACTCCTAGGTATATAGCCAAAGGAATTGAAAGTAGGGACTCAAACAGGTATGTGTACACCAGTGTTCATTATAGCATTATTCACAATGAACAGATAAATGAATAAACAGTACATGGTATGTACATACAATGGAATATTATTTAGCCATAAAAAGGAATAAAGTTCGGATACATGCTACACCATAGATAAACCATGACGACATTATGCTAAGTGAAATAAGCCAGAGACAAAAGGATAAATATTGTATGATTTCACTTGTATAAAATATCTAGGGAAGGCAAATTCATAGAGACAGAAAGTAGACTGATAGTTACTAGGAGTTGCAGGGAGGGGAAATGAGGATTTATTGCTTAATGTTTAGAGAGTTTCTGATTGGGGTGATAAAGTTTTGGAAATAAATAACGGTGATGGTTGCACACTACTGTGAATGTAATTAATGCCACTGAATTGCTCATTTTAAAATGGTAGATTTTATATTACATATATTTTACCACAGAAATACCCCCAAAAAAACTCATGTCTAAAGACTGAAAAAAGTGAATTAGGAAAAATTAGGCAAAGTATTTGAAGTCTATGGCTAATGCATTAATAGACTATTAAACAAGTTGGGTGTGCTAAACCCAGAATTATACCTGATGATATATGAAATACACCTTTCTCTTGTGCCTTCGACATATCTCCACTTTCTATATACAGGTCTCTACTCAAAGCTTAAGCATTTTGAAACATAGTCAGATTTCTTCTACATTCCTTATTAAAAATATGTACTTAGGCATTGTGGGTGAGGCTAGCTGTTTAAAATACCAGAGGACAGGCAGCTTTTCAACTCAAACTAAGTAACAAATTATGTACTTAAGAACAACAATCTTCAGAAATAGAAGTCATCCCCAGAACTCGAGGTTTCTCAGAGACATAATATACCAAGAATAGACCTTGTCCAGGCATCATCTTCTAAAGCTCCATAACCCCTGAATCTTGTTTCCAATTGTTCATTCATACAGTGAGTCTCTTCTAAATCACACCTGGGGGATTCTTTTTGCATATAGATATTCAATTTTTCTAAGACATTTGCTGTAAAGATTATATTTTCTAATTGAATTACTTTGGCACTTTTGTCAAGAATCAGTTGATCAAATATATTAAGATATATTTTAGACCTTCTGTTCTGTTGATCTATTTTTCTTTCTTTATGGCAAAATCACATTATTTTGATCATTTTAGCTTTACAGTATTAAAATCAGATACTGTAAGTCCTACAACTTTGTTCTTTATTTCCAAAATTGTTTGTCTATACTAGGTCTTTTGTGTTTCTATATAAATTTTAGAATCAGCATGTGAATTTCTACCAAAAAAACCAAACCTTGCTAGGATTTTTATATCTACAATATTGAGTCACTCAACTCATGAACATGGTATACTTCTCTGTTTATTTAGGTCTTTAATTTCTCATAATTAAATAGTGCATATTTTTCAGTATACAGGTCTGGTACATGTTTTATTAAATTTATCCCTAAGTATTACATAGTTTTTGATGCTATTGTAAATGGCATTTTTTTAGTTTAAATTTTCAATTTTTCATTTTGAGTACTGTTGATTCTCATTTTTGCAGTAGTTATGCGCTATGAAGTCATCACAAACACTGAATTAATGCATACTGAACCTTTGCTCCTAGGGAAAATACAGAATTAGGTTGCTGTGCATCTCTGTTCACAACATTTTCATCAACTGATCAGTAGATAATCTTGTTTTACATCTATTTCTGTTTAAAGACAACTTAATATATATTGTCTCATTAGTGTTGAACTCACAGCCAACAGCACTATAACTCATGCCTGAATTAAGCTTACCCAAACCAAGTAAGGCATATCACAGCTTTCTTGTACTTAGGAACACTATACAGCACTTTAACACTATTCTTGGTGTCATTTTAAACAGCAAACTCATCAACAAAAAGCAAAAAATATGAAAAATGTGACATTGGAGCCCAAAAAAGGAAACTTGTTTATAATATGAGAGCTGAAACAAGAAAGCAAAACATCACCTTATTCAGCTTCATCTGGGAATGTGAGTGTTGGGTGACTTGAATTTTTCACTGTTCTGTGCATGTCTACAAATGATCACAAAAGCACTATTAAGTATTGATTTGGCGGTTACAAGTAAGTAAATTTTAGTGAGTAAGCAAATTTGAAAATACAGAATCCAAGAATAATGAGAATCAATTGTATTTATTTATTTTAAATTTTTATTGGAGTATAGTTGATTTACAATGTTGTTACTTTCTGCAGTACAGCAGAGTGAATCAGTTATACATATACATATATCCATTCTTTTTTAGATTCTTTTCCCATATAGGTCATTACAGAGTATTGAGTAGAGTTCCTGTGCTATACAGTAGGTCCTTATTGGTTATCTATTTTATATACAGTAGTGTGTATATGTCAATCCCAATTTATCCCTCCCCCACTTCTCCCTCCTGGTAACCATAAGATTGTTTTCTATATCTGTGACTCTATTTCCATTTTGTAAATAAGTTCATTTGTTTAGATTCCACATATAAGTGATATCATATGATATTTGTCCTTCTCTGTCTGACTTACTTCACTCAGTATGACAATCTCTAGGTCCATCCATTTTGCTGCAAATGGCATTATTTTGTTCTTTTTTCTGGCTGAGTAATATTCCATTGTATATATGTACCACATCTTCTTTACCCATTCCTCTGTTGATGGACATTTAGGTTGATTCCATGTCCTGGGTGTTGTAAATAGTGCTGCAATGAATATTGGGGTGCATGTATCTTTTCAAATTATGGTTTTCTCCAGGTACATGCCCAGGAGTGGGATTGCTGGATCATATGGTAACTCTATTTTTAGTTTTTTAAGGAACCTCCGTACTATTCTCCACAGTGGCTGTACCAATTTACATTCCCACCAACAGTGTAGAAAGGTTCCCTTTTCTCCACACCCTCTCCAGCATTTATTGTTTGTAGATTTTTTTGACAATGGCCATTCTGACCGGTGTGAGGTGATACCGCATTGTAGTTTTGATTTGCATTTCTCTAATAATTAGTGATGTTAAGCACCTTTTCATGCGCTTTTTGGCCATCTGTATGTTTTCTTTGCTTTTTTTTGTTTGTTTATTTTTTGACTGTGTTGGGTCTTCGTTGCTGCACGCAGGCTTTCTCTAGTTGTGGCGAGCGGGGACTACTCTTTGTTGTGGTGCATGGGTTTCTCATTGTGGTGGCTTCTTTTGTTGCAGAGCACGGGCTCTAGGTGCGTAGTTGCAGCATGTGGGCTCAGTAGTTGCAGCACGTGAGCCCTAGAGCATGCAGGCTTCAGTAGTTGCGGTGCGTAGGCTCAGTAGTTGTGGCTCGCAGGCTCTAGGGCACAGGCTCAGTAGTTGTGGTGCACGGGCTTAGTTGCTCCGTGGCATGTGGGATCTTCCTGGACCAGGGATTGAACTCACATCCCCTGCATTGGCAGTTGGATTCTTAACAACTACGTCACCAGGGAAGTCCTGTATGTCTTCTTTGGAGAAATGTCTATTTAGATCTTCCACCCACTTTTTGATTGGGTTGTTTGTTTTTTTGTTATTGTTGTTGTATTTGTTGTTTGTATATTTTGGAGATGAATCCCTTGTCAGCCGCTTCATTTGCAAATATCTTCTCCAATTCTGTGAGTTGTCTTTTCATTTTGTTTATGGTTTCCTTTCCCGTGCAAAAGGAGGACAATTACAATTGGTTTTTCAAGTTGTATACACAATGGACATTTACCTTCAATCCTGTGACCTTACTAAACCTAATTTATAAGGTCTAGCGGTTTTTTGGAGATTCCTTAGGGTTTTCCACATTGATAATCATGTAGTCTGCAAAGTGTTATATCCTTACTGATACTCTGTCGTCTACTGCTATCAGTTCTGACAGAGGAATATTGAAATCTCTGACTATAATTATCAATTTCTATTTCTCCTTTCATTTCTATACATTTTGGCATCATGTATTTTTTTTTAACATCTTTATTGAAGTATAATTGCTTTACAATGGTGTGTTAGTTTCTACTTTAAAACAAAGTGAATCAGTTATACATATACATATGTTCCCATATCTCTTCCCTCTTGCATCTCCCTCCCTCCCACTCTCCCTATCCCACCCCTCTAGGTGGTCACAAAGCACCGAGCTGATCTCCCTGTGCTATGCGGCTGCTTCCCACTAGCTATCTATTTTACATTTGGTAGTGTATATATGTCCATGACACTCTCTCACCCTGTCACATCTCACCCCTCCCCCTCCCCATATCCTCAAGTCCATTCTTTAGTAGGTCTGTGTCTTTATTCCCATCTTGCCACTAGGTTCTTCATGACCTTTTTTTTTTTTTTTCTTAGATTCCATATATATGTGTTAGCATACGGTATTTGTTTTTCTCTTTCTGACTTACTTCACTCTGTATGACAGACTCTAACTCCATCCACCTCATTACAAATACCTCCATTTCATTTCTTTTTATGGCTGAGTAATATTCCATTGTATATATGTGGCATCATGTATTTTGAATCTTATTATACATCAGAATACTTAGGATTGTTATGCTCTCTTGATGAATCAACCATTTATCATTATCCATGATAATATTCCTTGTTCTGAAATTTACTTTATCTGATATTAATAATAATCACTTCAGCTTTCTTTAAATTAGTATTTGCATGATATGTCGTTATCCTTTTATTTTTAATTTACCTGTATCTTTAGAGTTTAGACACTTTTAGATAGCATATCATTGGGACTTTATTTTTAATCCAATCTGATAACCTCTGCCTTTTAGTTGGATTGTTTAGAATAGCGTTTACATTTAATACTATTAATGATTATTGATGTGGTTGGCTTTATATCTACCATCTTGCTATTTGTTTTCTATTTGTCCCATCTGTTCTTTGTTCCTTTTTTCTCTTTGCCTGTCTTCTTTTGGAATAATTGAATATATTTTATGATTCCATTTTATCTTCATTTTTGGCTTATTAGCTATACTTCTTTGTTTGACAGGTTGCTCTAGGTTTGTCAAGGAAAGATGAGACCACCACTCAATACCTGAAATAAAAGGACGATAGAAAGGGAGAGCTGTGTTGATCAGGCACAGTATCTCAGTGCAAAGCAGATTACTAATTTTATATTTAGTTTGGGGAAGTGTGGCGTTCAGGGATGGGTGGACTTTGAGAGGTGAAAGTCGAAGTGTGATTACTCAGGTGAAGTTATTGTTGACTGGTTGGCACTCAGTGTCATGTTTATGGAAGTGAGTTCATCCTGGATTAACCCATTTCAGTAGTGAGCGGCTGACACTGATTGGTTGGCTTGTGAAAGCATGTTTACTGAGGTGAGTTGTTGATTGACTAAACAGGTTTAAAGCCAATTCTTTTTTTTTTAATATTCTAATTTTATTGGAGTATAGTTGATTTACAATGTTGTATTAGTTTCAGGTGTACAGCAAAGTGATTCAGTTATACCTATACATATATTCATTCTTTTTAGGTTCTTTTCTCATATAGGTTATCACAGAATATTGGGTAGAGTTCCCTGTGCTATACAGTAGGTCCCCACTGGTCATCTATCTTATATATAGTAGTGTGTGTGTGTTCATCCCAAGCTCCTGATTTATCCCTCACCTCTGCATCTCCCTTTTGGTAACCATAAGTTTGTTTTTGATATCTATAAGTCTGCTTCTGTTTTGTAAATAAGTTCATTTGTATCTTTTTTTAAATTAGATTCCACATATGAGTGATATCATATGATAGTTGTCTTTCTCTGTCTGACTTACTTCACTTAGTATAATATGATAATCTCTAGGTCCATCCATGTTGCTGCAAATGGCATTATTTCATTCTTTTTTATGGCTGAGTAATATTCCACTGTATATACGTACCACATCTTCTTTATCCATTCCTCTGTCAATGGCATTTAGGTTGCTTCAATGTCTTGGCTATTATAAATAGTGCTGCAGTGAACATTGGGGTGCATGTATCATTTTGAATTATGGTTTTTCTCTAGATATATGCCCAGGACTGGGATTGCTGGATCATATGGTAGTCCTATTTTAGTTTTTGAAGGAACCTCCATACTGTTCTCCATAGTGATTGTACCAATTTACATTCCCACCAACAGTGTAGGAGGGTTCCCTTTACTCCACACTCACTCCAGCTTTTATTGTTTGTAGACTTTTTGATGATGGCCACTGTGACTGGTGTGAGGTGATATCTCATTGAAGCTTTGACTTGCACTTCTCTAATAGTTAGTGATGTTGAGTATCTTTTCATGTGCCTCCTGGCCTTCTTTATGTCTTCTTTGGGGAAATGTCTATTTAGGTTTTCTGCCCATTTTTTGATTGGGTTATTTGTACTTTTCATAATGACCAAAGACTTTTTATAAGTTTGTAGGAACTTTTTTATTCTCAAATTTAAAACATATATTGTAATTTACCATACTCTATAATACTTTCAAATAATATTATACCTCTTCAAGTATATTATAAGAATCTTACCACAATATACTTCCATATCTCCCCTTTCATCCATTGTGCTAATGTGGTTCTGTATTTTATTTCTGCAAAATTATTAATCCCAAAATACATTGTTTAAATAATCATCTCATAGAGTTTTTAATGAGAAAAAAGCTTTTCTATATTTACTCATATATTTGCTGTTTCCAGTCTTTTTACTTCTTTGTGTAGATCCAAATTTCCATTTTCCTTCTGTTTGAAGAAATTCCTTTTACATTTCTTGCAGTGTAGACTGCTGGTGATGAATGTGTTCTATTTTTGTTTTTATGAAAATGGGTTTTTTTGCCTTTATTTTTTGAAAAATATATTTTGCTGGGTATAAAATCTTAGGTTAGATTACTTTCCTTCTGTACTATAAAGATATTCCATTGTTTTTTGACTTGCATGGTTTTTAACAAATCTGTTATCATTTCTCTCTCCCTCTTTGTTAATGACTTTTACCTCTAGTTGCTTTAAGATTTTGTCTTCATCACTGAATTTCAGCAATTTGATTATGATATGTCTTGTGGTTTTCTTCTGTTTCTACTACTTGAGGTACATTGAACTTCTTAGATCTGTGGGATTTTGGGGTTCATTAAATTTGGAAATTTTTTTACTATTATTCAAATATTTTTCTGCCATCCCTTCTTGTTTTCTCCTTCTGGGGTTCCAATTACATGTACGTTAGAACATTTGATAGTGTCCCTGAAATCGCTGATTTCTTGTTACTGATTTTTTTTTTTCTCTGTATGCTTAATTTTGGATGGTTTATACTGTGATATCTTCAAATTCACTGATCTTTTTTGCTGCAGAGTTCTAATTATCAATTCCATTCAATATGTTTTTTATTTCTGATATTGTATTTTTCATTTCTAGAAGTTCAACTGAGATGTAATTAATCTTTTTTTTCTCTCATTTTCATGCTTTCCCTTCTCAAACATATGGAGATGGGCATTTTTAATGTCTTTATCAGATAATTCCATCATCTCTCTCATTTCTGGATATGCTTCTATTGACTTTTCTCCTAATTATGGATACTATTTACTGCTTCTTTGGATGTCTGGCAATTTTTTTCTTGGATGTAGGTCCTTTGTATTAGAAATTCTTACCACTCTGGCTACTGAGAACACCAGCTATTCTGAGACCTATGAAATCTACCTACTCTTTTCCAGGGTTCTTTCCGTGACCTCAGGTAATTTTCTCAGATGCAGTAGATAATTACTCAGCCAAAGACTCAAGGAACTCCTTCTACAGATATGTAAAGATTTCTTTCTGTGAATTTCTCACATCTCCCACATTTTTCCCTGAATAGTCTGGCCACCTTGGTCTGCCTAAACTTCAAACTCTGTCTTCTCATCTCAGCAGGACTGCTACTCCCTGTTTGGCTTCCCCTTCCCTGTACTGCAGTCTGGAAACTCTCTCCAGATAATAATCTGTTATATTTATAGGACTCACCTCATTTGTTTCCCTGGTTTCAGGGATCACTGCCCTGTGCCACCTGTTGCCCCATGTCTGAAACCCATTGATTCATTTTGTCCGGTTTTATAGTTGTTTAAAGAAGGTGAGTGAATATGGTCTTTGTTACTCAGTCATGGCCAAAAGTTTCCTGAGGGGTTCTTTTAAATGTGAGACATTTTAGAGGTCTCACATTAAAAGTATTAATTGAAAATAATTGAACTGTTTTTTGAAGATAGGTATTTTGTTTTGTTGGTTTAATAAACAATTACCTAGGACATAAGTTAAAGTTTAATCATGCATAACAGTTTAGTGCATGGACTCTGGAATCAGATTGTCTCAATCTTGGTGCTGCCATTTATAAGCTGAATGAGACTGATCCATGTTCTCATTCCCTCTTTCCCTCTGCTTCCCCACCTGTAAAATGAGAGTGATAAGGCTACCTATTTTATAGGGTTGTGGTGAACCTTAAGTGAGCCATATGTGCATAAGATACTATAGCCATAATCTATTGCTGAGTAACAAACTTGTATAACAGAATACTCTAAAACTTAGTGAATTAAAAAAATAACCTACTTAGCTCACAGTTCGATAGGTCACAATTTTTTTTTAATTTATTTTATTGAAGTATAACTGATTTACAATGTATTAGTTTCTGCTGTACAGCAAAGTGACTCAGATATATATCTATATATATATTCTTTTCCATTATGGTTTATCACAGAATACTGAATATAGTTCCCTGTGCTATACAGTCGGGCCTTGTTGTTTATCCATTCTATATATAATAGTTTACATCTGCTAATCCCAAACTCCCAATCCAGCCCTCCCCCACCCCCCTCCCCTTTGGCAACCACAAGTCTGTTCTCTGTCTGTGAGTCTGTTTCTCTTTTGTATATAAGTTCATTTGTATCATTTTTTTAAGATTCCACATATAAGTGATATCATACAGTATTTGTCTTTCTCTTTATGATTTCCTTCACTTAGTATGATAATCTAAGTCCATCCATGTTGCTGCAAATGGCATTATTTCATTCTTTTTTATGGCTGAGTAGTATTCATATATATATATACACACATATATATATGTGTATATATATACATATCTCACATCTTCTTTATCCATTCATCTGTCAATGGACATTTAAGTTGTTTCCATGTCTTGGCTATTGTGAATAGCGCTGCTATGAACATAAGGGTACATGTATCTTTTTGAATTATAGTTTTGTTGTTTTTTTTTTTTTTTTTTTTGGCTGCATTGGGTCTTCATTGCTGTGTGCGGCCTTTCTCTAGTTGTGGCGAGCAGGAGCTACTCTTCATTGCGGTGTGCGGGCTTCTCTTGTTGTAGAGCATGGACTCTAGGCACGCAGGCTTCAGTAGTTGTGGCTCGCAGGCCCAGTATTTGTGGCACACAGGCTGTAGAGCGCAGGCTCAGTAGCTGTGGTGCACGGGCTTAGTTGTTCTGCAGCATGTGGGATTTTCCCGGACCAGGGCTCAAACCTGTGTCCCCTGCATTGGTAGGCAGATTCTTAATGACTGCACCACCAGGGAAGCCCTTGAATTATAGTTTTGTCTGGATATATGCCCAGGAATGAGATTGCTGAATCATATTGGCAACTCTAATTTTAGTTTTTTGAGGAACCTCCATGCTGTTTTCCGTAGTGGCGGTACCAATTTACATTCCCACCAACAGTGTAGGAGGGTTTCCTTTTCGCCACACGCTCTCCACATTTGTTATTTGTAGACTTTTTAATGATGGCCATTATGATTGGTGTGAGGTTGTACCTCATTGTAGTTTTGACTTGCATTTCTCTAATAATTAGCAATGTTGAGCATCTTTTCATGTGCCTGTTGGCCATCTGTACAACTTCTTTGGAGAAATGTCTATTTAGGTCTTCTGCCCATTTTTCAATTGGGTTGTTTTGTTGTTGTTGTTGTTATTGAGTTGTATGAACTGTTTTTATATTTTGGAGATTAAGCCCTTTATGGTCGCATCATTTGCAAATATTTTCTCCCAGTCTGTAGGTTGTCTTTTTGCTTTGTTTATGGTTTCCTTTGCTGTACAAAAGCTTGTAAGTTTGATTAGGTCCCATTTGTTTATTTTTGCTTTTGTTTCTATTGGGTAGGTCACAGTTTTGATTGCACTTCTCTGAGCGTTGCAGTCTCAATGTGGCTTACTCATTCATCTACAGTCAGTTGCCAATGAACGAGTTGACTCTGCTTCTGGGGTTCAGCTTCTTGTTGGCTCTGATGATGGGGGTAAATGCACCACATGTCCCTCATCCTCCCACATGGTAGCCTGAGCTTGTTCATATAACAGTTCAGGGTTCCAAGAGCAGCAAAAGTGCAAGTTCCATTGCTCAAGTACTTCTCAAGTCTCTGCCTCAGTCAAATTTTCTATTTTCCCATTTACCAATACAGGTCATATGGTGTAGCCCAGAGTCAATGAAGGAAGGCACCATCAGAGGTGTGAATACAGAGAAGGGGCAAATTTGTGGCCACTTTTGCTATCTGCTGTAAACTCTTAGCAAAATTATAACTGTTTAATACATGTTAGTTATTTTTTATTTTATTGTAATATATTACAAATACAACAAGCATGTAGTAATTATTATTTACAAATGATAGACAGTAATAAGAATCAGGTAGCTGTGGTATCAATTGTTAACTCTATCTCATCAGTATATAGTTATAGCTAAAATAAATGTGTTTGTCTTGGCTCAACTGATCTTTTCACTCTGCTTCTGTGCAATCATTACAACTTCAGGGGACATCGCTTGCCTCCAATTCCACAATCATGTTCTGCTGCAAAATTCCTTCTCTCTGCACTCTTCAGGGGGAACAGTTGTATAAATCACTCAGAATATTGACAAGAAAAGAGCAACTTCTGAGCTGAGTGCTTTTTGAAAAAAAATCATTCCTGCTTACCCAGAAGTCATTTACATACGTTAATTCCTGGGAGTTGAAATCCACAGCACCCCTTTTGCTGTAGCAACTGTGGGAGAAACTTTTTTTTTTTTTTTTTGCAGCATCACAGAGGGTTTACTGCTTAAGTATTTTATGCACACATATGTGGATACTCCCGACAACAGAAATACTATGTATTTTTCCTGCACATTTAGGATTAAATAGCTCTCCTTCCCTGGTTGTGTTACTCTCCTGACACCAAATGCCACAATTACTGTCCCAATGAACTATTGCCTGAATCTTCCAGGATCAAGAACTTATCTGCAAATCATTGCTCAGTCATTCTCTGGTCCTACATTCCAAAACTCGATTCAGTAATCAATAGGCTGTGCAAATCCCACAAGTCTTCACTGAACCTCAGTAACCTACAAGTCACCTTCTTTGTGGCAGGATGATTCACTGAGATATTAATTTTACCTTGTTCCTGCTGTAACAGGAGAATACAAAGAATGAAAGGGAAATTTTCCTCATCCTACCTCCCTTCCAAGAATAATCATGCCCCTGTGACCAGCCTCCCTTGCTTTGTGAGAATTATTTTAGTAGCTTTTTTGTGATTCAGAAGAGACCTTGAAAGCAACACCCCTCTCACACCCAGATCTCTGAGAAGAAGCTGATACTTGGGAAACAGGGATTAATGGCCTGACTTCTTCAGAAAGAGAAGGATTCCTTCAGAGTGGGAGGTTCTTGGAGGGGGGAGAGAGGTATTGTGTGTTTCAGGTGTAGATGGAAGACTTGGCCTTTACTCCCATGCAGTGACCAGACCTCTGCTGTGGCAACACATGGATACCAGGTATCATGGTCTTTGGAGCCATGACCAAGTTTGGTACAAGGGAGTGTTCATATTCAAAAGGACCAGGTAGGCTTGGGCAATGAACATCTTAGCCGCAACTATGATAGAGTAAAGACTGAGGGCCTTTCTCCAAGTTTCCTACATTGTGTAGGAAATCCTTGTAGGAGAACAGCCCCGTCCCCCCCTCCCCTGCCCCATGTGCCTGCAATTAGATTTCCTGCTAGCCCTAACGTGACCAAGCCAGTAAACAAAGCATGAATTACCTTTCTTACATCTTAGTCAAAGTGCGAATTTACAGTGATATGCTCATGAAAATAAAATCTTCATCACAAGTTCCTAGGAGCTGGTGCTCTAAGGTATTTTCCTTTGTACTTTTTGGTTTCAAGCTAGTCCTCAGAAATCCCCAGGATAATATGATACAGGAGTTGGTAGGAGTCTAGTATGTCAGTGCTAAAACCTCCTCTGGATCTGGTGCACAATAACTAGCTAACTTGCACCAATAGTCCTGTTAGCAGGTGTGAGATAAAAAGGGTTCAGATCCTACCATGCCCGCAGAAGAAATTACATAGAAATGTTGCTGTAGGACTTTACATTAGAAACTCTCTATCAGTCCTAGTTGTCTCTATCTACTAGTCCAAAGGCAATTTCCTTCCAAACTTTTAGCATTACAGATTCCCTCTTTCCCCTTGAACCTGAAAATCCAGCTGTGTTCTCTCGCCTCTGACATCAGCATTATTGGCTTTGATACAGCCAAACCATCTGGTTGATGAGGCATGAGGCAGAATGGAACCTAGCTCACTGTTCCCTGCTGTTTCCACATGAACACTACCAAATCAGCTGGCATCAACATGGATGGTGAGCTGTGACTCAGATTCACAAAGAATGAATGTATTATATGACCTGGCCCATAATTTCCAGTGACCATCATTGACATTTTCAGGTTGAGAATGAGGCATCTCTTCTTGTGATATCATGGAACTTTTGGAGGATGCTTTTGGTTAGGTGATCTCCCCAAGAAGTTTACCAGATGATGGGAAATCTTTAGTGCAGATGATAATACAGAGTTCTAGAAAATTGAGAAAAAAGTTAACATTTTTAGCTATTTCATTGTCTAAGTATGAAATGTATCTGTTCATTTACTGTTTGAATTCATACTCCTTCTAAAGCTGCTCTTTATTTTTTCCTAGTCCTTTTCAACACCTTATCTGTAAGTAGGAAAGTTCTACCCATCAGCGTTAACCATTTTCTTCACCTCCCACCCACAATAACTCACTCCCCCAGCTTTCTTGTCATTTATAACTTGGGGAATTATAAGGGAAAAGAGACAACAACAACTACAAAAAAGGGATAAGAGTAAGAAGAGGCAGTATGATGGTGGAAACAGATTTTTTAATCAGAGAACCTGGGTTTAGTTTTCATTCTGCTACTTACTAAATGATTGTATATCTTTGTGTAACATCATTTGAACTCTCTTCACCTCAAATTCCTAATCTGTAAATTAGGGAATAGTAAATGAGGTCAGGTGTGGTCTGTGCAAGCCCTTATTGATATTATTTATTAAAGGAAAATTGAGAAAAGAGTTTTGAACTTTATATTAGACCAAAAATAGAGGCAATAAAATGAAAGTTGCTGAAGAAAACTAGTTTCTCCTTCTCATTTTCCCCATGAGCACTGAAGTAGGGACAATACTTGTTTGGTTTAGTACTTTCATTATGGAGATGAATTCTCTGAATAGATTTTCCCTGGTAGGGTGAGACTTTCTCTCTCTCTTCAGGGAATAGAAATTTAGGATTTAGGAAACAACATCAGGCCCTCCACTTATTTATCTGCCTGTGTCCCTGGACTGTCCACTTGCCCTTCTCCAGCTCTCCTTTGAAACTGAAATATAAAAAGAAAAGGGCTATCCACATCCTTACTCAATGTGACTGTGCAAACCTATTTCGTTCTTACTTTGTATTCAAGACACACACGCTCCTTCTCCTGTAGTATTTGCTGATATACTTTGCACTCCAGCTGCTGCAATATTTAAATCAGTGATTCAGTACACAGACCACACGCTGTGCCACTACACTCCAACAAGCAAGGTCTGTCTCTCCGTGGGGACAGAGGATCTAAGCATCTGTCATTCTCTTCCCGTCACTTATAATTAACCACACACCCCTCTACACACATAAATATTTATGTGCAAAAATAAAACTCCCTGGTGCTTTAAGCCAATCTCTCTTCTCCTCAGTGAGCTTTGAAAGTTGCCAAAATGAATGTTTTACTTAATTCAAGACTCTATAAGAAACTCTTTAGTGTGAAGAATTTATAACACATAATTATAGTCCCAGAAAATAATTTTAAAACTTTGGAGTTAGAAGTAGGATACATGCACATTTCTAGAATGTGAGCTTAATGAGGGAGTGATATTTGTTGTCTGTCTCATTGACCCACCCCAAGTGTTTAGAACAGTCCTTCGTATAAAGTATGAGCTCAATGAATATTTTTTGAATGTTGAATGAATGAATGTACAGAAACCCCAAATATGAGGCATGATTCTGCTGTTTAGGATGAAGAATTTAAGACTAGAACATCTGGGCAAACATTGTGGAATCTGAAAATACTTTGATATTAAGTGAGAGTAAGCCAGAGTGAGAAATAATCACCCACTTATTATTAATTGACTCAACAAATCATTTAACTATTGTCAAGCATCATTACATTAAGTCCTGAAACTTTTACAAAAAATAAATACTGGTCCTTACCCTCAAGGAACTCTTGGCTTGTGTGTGATTCTCAAAGGATGGTGCATGGATCTCCTGCCTGTATTTGTTAAAAGTGCAGATTCCCAGGTCCCACCCCAAACCAACTGAATCAGAATCACTGAGGATGATCCTGGGAATCTGTATTTTCAACTTGCTAGCCAGGCACTTATGATTTGAGAAGCTGGTCTAGTGGAACTTCTGTTATTTTACTGTTTCTCAGCAATTACCGTTCAGGTAATATTTACATTGCCACAGCCAAACATCCCTTAGTGAATCAATAGAATGTAATAATATTAAGGTAACATGACCGTTTTAGATTAGTTGTTCAGTGTCCTATTGATTGGAGCCTACAAAATGGTCCTCTTTAAAACCAATCTTTACTGGGACTGTAATTTGAGATGAGTTAAAAAGACAAACATGTAGCGCATGTAGACTTTCAGAAACAGGCCTAAACCGAATTTCCTGCATGTTCCTAAACTTCTGCAAATAGTGTTTGAAACTTGCCTCAGGCCTCACCAATTTCAAGTATTCCAGTGTCTCCATTAAACTGTCCTGCTCAGCACTAACTCCAGAATTGACTGACACCTGCACACCTTCTTGAAAAGACTAATTAGGTCCTCAGTGCCTAAGGTGTAATCAGAATCAACTACCATCTGTCTCAGGATGACACAGCCTTAACATTATGAATGTTTAGCTTTAATTATGTGTTTGTGTAATTTAGTGCAATTTTTTATGACTACTGATATAGCACATCTTTAAACAACTTTGCTGGCCTCCTGTGGATTGTAAGATCCATTTCCCAGTTGTTCTTCCCCATTGGAATATCTTCTTGGACCTCGCTTCAGCAGGCAGAGCCTTTCACATTTTTAATTGTCTAATGTCTTGTTCACTTCTACTCTTGGATATTTCCACATTGTTCAACTCTGTGATTTCTTCTGGCTCATGAATCATGTCCTTTATAGATCCTGACATCTTTAATAACCACTCTCCCCATTTTGACATTCATGCCAATCTTTCTCCAATTCCTCAACAATTATTTTTGAAATGATTTGCAGAAGTTTAATATTCAATTATTTTCCTAGTTCTATGACTCCGAACTGTGTTGTTTACCATTTCACTAAGTAGAGAGTACAAACTAAGAGTTGATCACATACCAGTGTTGGTTATTATTTATATATTAGTATATTATAATCTTATCCTCTGTGGAAAAGGTATATTAAATTTAATGCCAGCCAGAAAAATGAAAACGGTTTGGGAATTGCAAACATTGGTCACTGAGCTAGATGCAAACACCTCCTCAACATTTTTTAAAAAACAGGTTAATAATGATTTGAGATAGCACCATTTAATGTCTTAATGTTAAACTGTTCATATTTGCTGTTAATCAAAACAATTTTTTCAATTCAAAGTGATGGTACTTAATGTTCTGTTAATTATACAAGGAGCTAATCAATTTGTCCCTTAAATGGATGTTCAACTGATTAAGAGAAGCTAATCATCAGTTATGAAATCCATATGGCTCAGACGAGTCAGTGATAAAATGCTTCTGCTAACTTGGGGCCAGTAATTCTGTCCCCTTAAATTACCTCTTATTTCAGTTGGGAGAAGTTATTTTCTTTTCTTAAATATGTAAGTGTTATACTCTTACTTGTGGATTGGAAATTAAAGCCCAGGTTAGCCTATAGTTTAGGAATCAAACCAAGGACAATGCTATGGTAGTTCAATTTCATGTGTAATCCCTAAAGGACAATAACTCGGCACAGGAAATATAATTCAATATTAAGAATAGATTGCTATGAATGAAATAAGACTATTTATAAGTTTAACTCCCCTCAATGCTATAAACAGGGGTTAGGTATGTTAATTGTTCAGTACTCTAAAAAGATCATTTTTCTGATAATACCATCCATTCAACAAATTTTATTAAGCATCTATTAAATATCAGGTACTGTGCTAGACACCAAAAATGTAAGTAAAGGCATATAAGGCACAGTTCCTGATCTTAAAAGGCTAACAAAGAATCAAAAACAACCACCATGGTAGAGCTTAAAAGTCCCACTCAAAAGAAAAAATAAATTCTATCTATGTGTACTGACAGATGTTAACTGGATTATTGTGGTGATCATTTCACAATATATGCAAATATCAAATCGTTATGTTGAACACCTGAAACTAATATAATGTTATATGTCAATTATACCTCAATTAAAAAAAATTTAAGCAACCAAAATGGTAGATAATTAGATACATTTTTACCTATAAGAGTTACTCAAAAATAAACAAATAAAACAAAAAAGAAAGAGAAGCAGAGTCATATTGCAATGTGCTAAAGCTTATACATCAGAGATTAACAGGTGGATAAAAGCTACTCATGCCAGAGAAAAGCATAGTTCAATGACTCCAAATTCAATTGACTGGCAGGCAGAATGCCTGGCCTCTAATTCTAGCTTGTAGCTGTCACTACCATCCTATTTGACTTTGGGAGTATTTAAATTCTCTCTGTATTTCAACTTTCTCATCTGTAAAAAAGAAAAAAAAAAAAGGCAGTGAATTTTCCACCATACAGTAGAGGTCAATTTTAGATCCCTTGGAGGAAAACCAGCACATCCTCAAGGGCTTCTGTACTCGGAATCCAAATGCACAGTGCATTGGTCAATCAATCATTCAGTCAGTAAGTGTCTATTGATTATTTACTGAGTGCTCTTCAAGAATGCCAGGCCCTGTGGGGAAAGAGGAAATAAAATGATTACTTTCTTAATTAGTTGCCAGCCTTGTTAGGAAGAAAACAATTAATATGCAACAATAATGAAGAAGGAAATAAATGAATGAATATTTATTGGGTGACTATTATATGCCAGACACTGTTATGCTCTTTAGACTGCAAGGCGTTTTCACATGTTATATTATTTAAGAGTGAACAAGTGTATATAATCAAATACTAGACTGTGTAGTCTATTAAGATCTGTATAAAGTTGGAGGAGAGAGATACCAGTTATGCTACATTCAGAGATAGCTCCACTGAAGTTAGAGGATTTGAACTAGGCCAAGATGTCGAACTATTTGGAGCAAGTGAAGTTGGACTTGCAACACATTCCAGAGGAAAGGGATCAAACCCCAAAGAGGCAAGGAGCAGAAGCTGATTGTGGTGGATTTATGGGCATATGCTTTTACTGAAACAGAGGTCGTATAGACGGATGATGGGAAACTAGAAATGGACTTTGAATGCCTAATTTAAAATTTGCAGGAATGTCAATTTAGGAGAAAGTGTGTAGAAAGAAAGAAAATATTTGAAATTGGTATAGGATGAAATTTCTAGAGTAGGGAACTCATGTGATAAAAGAGGTTTAAGGGAGATTGATCTGGTAATGTCATATTGACTAGATTTTAGGGTACAGCAACTAGACCATCAGGAGACCGGCTTTTTCTGATCCCATATTTCTGATTTCTGCAACACCCAAATCACAGATTTTGTTTTTATCTTTTGCAGAATAACATATCACTGAGAGATTTTAGATCTGCTACTTGATTTACTGAACCTGCAGTAACAGATGGCTCATGCAATATAAAGTGTTAATCCTACTTTTTCAATTTGAGGATTGTCATGCAAAGATTTTCTCAAAAAGGGGACAGTTGTTTATTTGCCCAATTTATATTTCTTCACGGTCTTCCTATCTATCTTTGTTTTAGCTCAACCCTGAACCAAAAGTCAGCAAAATAATGCCATTAATCCTTTTCTTCCTTTAATATCCAGGCACAATGAGTGCCTGGCCGAGGTGAAATGGGGCCATGACTCCTGTGGGGTCCTCAAAGCTTTTTGTGGAATGAAAAGTTGGAGGTCAAAGAATCAAAATGAAAGTTGCCACAGCAACTGCTCTCTCTGCACGGTGACTGGAGAGAGCTTGGAAAGAAGAAGAAGGGAGGAGCAGTGAACAAGAAGAAGAAAAGTGGAGATAAAGTGGGTGTTCTTTTCAAGTCTAGAAGAGGAGCCATGGGGCCAGTTCAAGACACAAGCTCAGTTCTGCAATTGCCTAGAGCATCTTAGGAAACTCCTGGGCAACACCCCCAGCAGAAACATTCACCTTCTGTCTTTCCTCCTCTTTTTCCCCTCTCTCTATGTATCTCCAATCCACAACCCCCCTCCTTTGCCAGAAACCAGTGCTTTTTTATCCAGACCTACTATTCAAAGGGGAAAGAAGGAGAGTTCTTTGGTAGCACACAGGAGAGGCTGACATTTGATTTTTATGGAGAGTACATTTTTACAAGTTATGCTTCATGAATGTGTACCTATCTATCTATACATCTATCTAAATATATTTTAACATGATACGCTTTTGTAAACAGGACCATAGGAATCTTGATTTTCAGGCCTATCCGGAATCCTCAAAAATATTCCTAACTGCCATATTTTGTCCCTTAGTTTTCCTATCCCTTCCTCCCTGGCTCTTCTCTCCTCACTGTCTTCTCCTCTTCTCCATTCTTGGCAGAAAACATACAAAGCAAAAGAAAATATGGGGACTTCCCTGAAGGAATACTGACTCTAATAGAAGAGATTGACTTTCTGGAAAATGTAGACTGTACAGGGGGACACCCAAACAGCACACTCTCGTTTCTTCATCTTTTTTGTCAATGGCCAAAGGACTTCCCTCTTTCATACATCAGTGGATCTGAAACTGGGTCACTTTAACCACGGCACTATTCATCAAGGTTTCAAGAATCATTATGCTGCAGCCCTCATGCTCCTTTCTTGCCTCTCACAGAACCCCAGTGGGAATAAGGTATTCTCATCTCTACCAGAATAGCTTTATCACTCAGGCATGTGCTCCTGGCCATTGAACACAACACAGAAATGCTGAGATGTCCCTCTGTGCTGGAGAGTTAGAAGAGAAGATGATCTAGTCTAGAGCCTGGATGGAACTTTCTGACCCCTTTTAATATTCAGTTTTTTGATTTCTGAAATCAGACATACTCCCTCATTTCTAGTTTTTTGTTCTCTTCCCTCCCGCTCCCCATCCCCTCTCTTTTACACACACACACACACACACGTCTCTTATTCTATTTTACAGCAAAGAACTCCTATCTAGTTCCCTGTATTTTCCTCCATTTCAATTGCATGTAAAAACATCAGCAATGATTCTGAAGCCATAAATTTTATGATTTGGAAATACTATATTCTAATTAGGTAACAGCGCATGGAGCATCTGTACACTGTTTCAGACCAAGTTCTGACTACTACACTTCCATAGTGTCATAAGCCCACTCCATGATCAATTTTGTAATAGGAGCGGGTAAGTTTTAATAAATATTAGTCAAGTTCACCCACTCTGAACTGGTCTTCAGATTTCTTGCCACTCCCTAGATTTCAATCACAGGTATTGCTGATGTAATAATTCTCCATTGCTAATCAATAATAATTTTCCATTAGCTAATCAATGAGCTTCCTTGTAAGAACTTTGACAGATGTCTGAGTATTAAAATAGAGGAATGGGATGGAGTAGAAAAACCAACATTGATTTTTTTTTAATGTCAGACATAGTATCAGACATGTACAAGTTTTCATCTTAACCTCATTGTGATGATTTGAAAACAGAATAATAGGACTCTGATAGCCAAGGATTTAATGGCTTCAAAACATACTGGGTCTATTTGTCCTACAAGTATGGCAAAGATATATTTTCACACTTTTTCTTCTAATGCAGTAATCTGGTATCATACCTGTTATATTAAATAAGATTCCATTTTAACCTATTTAAAATTCATTTTTAAAATTAAAAATACTTTTTGACTCTTCTTAGAATGTTTCAGACACATACTGCTACATTAGACACATTTCACACCCACATTAATCAAAGCTCAGAGAAATTATTACTAAAGATGTGAGATTGAACACTGTCTTTTGAGACATCTAGAGCAGACACTATACTGCACAGAAGACAATATCCAACTCAAACCTCCATCTGCCCTCCTTCCACTTCTCAACAAATCTCTACTAAAAATTTTTATAAGCCAAAGAAGCCACCACTCAAGAGAAATTGTTGAAATCTTTCAAGCCAGATCTATTTTTTACTTTACTGGGTAAACAAACAAACAAAAGAATAATCAATGGCAGATGTGGTTATATTAAAGAAATCCTGCCCAGTTGGAAAAGTCTAAGAGAATGGAAGTTATTTTTCTCCAGAAAGCCATATTGCTCTCCATTAGCAGTGATATTGTCATTTACTTTTACAAAGCACATTGACATCAAGGGTCAACAATGTTTTTCTTGAAAGTGCATTCATTCTTTATTCAAAAAATATTTGACAGGGCTTCCCTGGTGGCACAGTGGTTAAGAATCCACCTGCCAATGCAGGGGACACGGGTTCGAGCCCTGGTCTGGGAAGATCCCACATGCCGCGGAGCAACTAGGCCCGTGAGCCACAACTACTGAGCCTGCGCATCTGGAGCTTGTGCTCCGCAACAAGAGAGGCCGCGACAGTGAGAGACCCGCACACCGCGATGAAGAGTGGCCCCCGCTCGCTGCAACTAGAGAAAGCCCTCGCACAGAAACGAAGACCCAACACAGCCAAAAATAAATAAATAAATAGTGTTCCCTTTATAAAAAAAAAAAAAATTTGACATCTATTATGCACACAAATTCAACATACTGGGGATACACCAAAGCAATCTTGAGAGAGAAGAACAGAGCTGGAGGTATCACATTCTGACTTCAGGCTATACTACAAAGCTACAGTAATCAAAACAATATGGTACTGGCACAAAAATAGACATATAAATCAATGGAACAGAATAGAGAGCCCAGAAATAAACCTATGCAACTATAGTTGATTAATCTACAACAGAGGAGGCAAGAATATACAATGGGAAAAGACAGTCTCTTCAATAAGTGATGCTGGGAAAACTGGATAGCTACATGTAAAAGAATGAACTCAGAACATTTTCTCACACCATATACAAAAATAAACTCAGAATGGGTTAAAGACCTAAGTATAAGATATGGCACCACAAAACTCCTAGAAGAAAACACAGGCAGAACACTCTTTGACATAAACCACAGTAGTATTTTTTTGGATCTGTCTCAGCCTAAGGCAAAGGAAATAAAAATAAAAATAAACAAATGGAACCTAATTAAACTTAAAAGCTTTTGCACAGCAAAGGAAAGCATCAACAAAATGAAAAGACAACCCACTGAATGGGAGAAAATATTTGCAGATGTTATGACAGATAAGGGGTTAAAATACAAAATATATAAACAGCTCATATAACTCAATATCAAAAAGCCAAACGACTTGATTATAAAATGGGCAGAAGAAAATAAATAAATGGGCAGAAGACCTGAATAGACATTTTTCCAAAGAAGATATACAGATGGCCAACAGGCACATGAAAAGATGCTCAACACTGCTAATTATCAGAGAAATGTAAATCAAAACCACAATGAGATATCACCTCACACCTGTCAGAATGGCTATCACCAAAAAGACCACAAATAACAAATATTGGCAAGGATGTGTCAAAAAGAGAACTCTTGTAAACTGTTGATGGGCATGTAAATTGGTGCAGCCACTATAGAAGACAGTATGGAGGTTCCTCAAAAAAATAAAAATAGAATTACCATACGATCCAGCAATTCCACTCCTGGATATATATCCAAAGAAATCAAAAACACTAATTTAAAAAGCTATATGCATACCAATGTTGTAAATAACAGCAGCATTATTTACAATATCAAAGATATGTAAGCAACCTAAGCATCCATCAACAGATAAATGGATAAAGAAGATGTGGTGTATATATATATATATATATATACATATATATATATATATATATACACAATGGAATACTACTCAGTAACAAAAAGGATGAAATTTTGCCATTTACAATAACATAAATGGACCTGGAGGGTAATATGCTTAGTAAAATAAGTGGGACAGAGAAAGACAAATACTGTATGTTGTCACTTATATGTGGAATCTAAAAAATAAAACAAATGAGTATAATAAAACAAAAGCAGACTCACAGATATAGAGAACAAACTAGTAGTTACCAGTGGGGAGGGGGAAGAAGGGAGAGGCAAGATAAGGATAGGGGATTAAGAAGCACAAACTACTGTGTATAAAATAAATAAGCTACAAGGATATATTGTACAATTAGGGAAAATAGCCAATATTTTATAATAACTTAAAATTGAGTATAATCTATAAAAATTTAGAATCACTATGTAGTACACTTGAAACTAATATAATATTGTAAATCAGCTATACCTCAATAAAACTTTTTTTAATTTCAGAAAAAGGAAAACTTGTTTTAAAAAAAAAAAGGACTGGGGATACAAGATTCCTCTTTTTCTGGGACTTATATTCTAGAGCAGTGTTATATAATAGAACTTTCTGTAATGATGGAAATGTTCTATATCTCTGGTGTCCAATATGGTAGCCGCTAGCTACATGTGGCTATTGAGAACTTGAAATGTGACTAACACAGTTTGAAAACTGTATTTTGTATTTTATTTAATTTTAATTAAATTTATATTTAAATAGCCACAAGTGGCCAGTGGCTATATATTAGTGTGGTTTAGTGCATGCACGAGTGTGGGTGGCGGGTGTAGTGTGGGGGTAGAAACAGACTCCATAAATACTTAACCGAATAAGAAACATCAAATTATACTAAGTGCAAAGCAGACAAAGTAGGGTGATGTGATAGAGAGTGTTTGGGAGGCTACTTTAGAATGGGTGGTTGCGGAAGGAATCTGACAGAGTGACATTTAAGCTGCCATCTGAATGACAAGAAGGATCCATGCAAATATCAGAGGATGAGCATCACAAGGAGAGGGAACAGCTAGTGACAAGCCCTGAGGTGATAACCAGTTTGGTGTTCCAACACCAAGGACAGAAGGGAGACCAGTGTGGCTGGACTGGAGGGCAGAGAGTAAGAGGAGGGCAATAGAATTGAAGCTAGTGAGTTATAAATAACACCTGTATTTGTTTCCTAAGGCTGCTGCAACAAAATACCACAAACTTGGTTGCTTAAACAGCATAAATTATATTCTCTCACAGTTCTGGAGGCCAAAAGCTGAAATTAGGGTGTCAGCAGGACCTACATCCTCTAACGGATCTAGGCTCTAGGGGAGAATCTTTCCTTTCCTCTTCCCAGCTTCCACCAGCTCTCAGCAAGCACTGGTGCTCCTTGTCTTATAGCTGTATCACTCCAATCTCTACCTTCGTCTTCATGTGGGCTTCTTCTCTATATCTCCTCTGTCTCTGTGTCCTCTCGTCTTCTTATAAGGACACCAGTCATTGGATTCAGGGCCCACCCTACTCCAGTATGACTTCATTTTAACTTAATTACATCTGCAAAGCCCTATTTCCAAGTAAGGTCACATTCTGAGGTTCCAAGTAGACATGAATTTTGGGGAGGACACTATTTAACCCCCTACAGCACCCATTTTGTAAGACTTTGAAAGCCAGATTAAGGAGTTTGACTTTTATCTTAAATGTGATAAGAAATCTATTGGGAAATTCAGAGTAAGGGAGTGACTGATATGATTTATGCTTTTAAAAAATCATTTTGACAATAGGGAGGAGAAGTAAGGTGGAAGAATGGAGACCAGTAAAGAAATCATTGCAGGAGCCCAGACATGAGAGGACAGTGGCTTGGATATGGCAGAGTTGGTGGAAATGGAAGAAGTAGGCATATTTGAAAGATGTTTTGGAGGTAAAGGGGATGGAATTAACTGATAGATTAGGTATGGGAAGGAGCGGAAAAGAAAAATCAAGGAAAACTCCTAGATTTGGGGTTTGAGCAAACAGTAAGTGGTGTTGCCACTTATAGGCCAGGGCAGAGTGTGACTGAAGCAGGCTCTGTTGGTGATGTTAAGTTTGAGATGCTTTTTATATAGTCAAGTAGAGATACTGCTAGGTAATTTCACATGCAACTATAGAGTTCTGAGTAGTCAAATCTGGAGATGTAGATTTGGAGATTCAGATGAAGAAACTAAGGCACAGAGAAGCTAGGGAAGTTTTCGCAGGTCACACAGCTAGTAAATAATGGCAGAGGTGGAGTTAGAACCTGAGAAGTCTAGCTTCAGAATCCATTCTTTAACCAATTTGCTGTACTACTCATTAGCACTTAAAAGGAACTGAGCTAACTGGAACATAAGAATATATCCAATGAGAATATACCCAATAAGAATTCAGCAATGTCCTGATCAAGTACAATCACAAAAAAATAATTGTTTATTTACACCAACTATCAGAATTTAGTAATTAAACTGTAGCAAGAGTTGATGCCATGCCTTATAATTAACATAGATCAGTTTTTAAAATGGCATCCATGATTAGTGACAAATAACAAAATACTTCAGTTTCCAGTCACTGTATTTACTACCAAGAGAGAATGTGGCACTGGTAAAAAAATTCAAACTTTTGAAAAAGAGAAAAGTAGGAGATTTTAGAAAGATGTAGTGTGCACTGTAGACTCTTTTCTTTGGGGACTTTTGGGAGGCAAGAATGCACAGTGGTTAAAAGCACAGATGGCTCTGTGCCCTGCCATGTCCTCAATGTGGGTCACTGGGAAAGTTTTTAACTTCTCTTGCTTCTATCCTTTACCTATCTCTTAGAGTTATGGTAGGAATAAAGTGAGATAATACACAGAAAATGCTTAGAACACTGCCTAGCACATAAGAAATACTCAAAAATGTTAACCATTTTCAGATTTCCTCAGTCTGTCTGTCTTTCTGGCCTTAGTCTGAAATTATTGTCTAAATATGAGGTGGCAAATGTTAGACCCTCTTCAGAAGCTCCCCCCAGTATGAAAGGGTCCACTCTACTGCCTGTATCTCTTCCTTATCTCTGCTCTTGGGAGCTAAATGTTTTCTTCAGGAAATCATTCAAAATCCCCATTGTCAACCATGAAATTACACTTCTAGAATTTGCCAAATTTATTCTAAAAAAGAATTAAGAACTTATGCTCAGATTTAGCTGCAATGTTGTCATTAATAGTGATGAAATGAATTCAGAAAAAGTTAATAACAACAACAGAGGATTGTTTGGATAAATTGTGGAGCACAACACACACAATAGAATCTTAAGCAATTCTAAAAAGAATGTACAAAAATAATGAGTGACGGGGAGTGAAGTTCATAACATATATTTTTTTATTTTTAAAAAGCATGCTACAATGCAGCATATGCTCTCTGGTACTTTTTTTTTTTTTAATAGATTTAATTTTACCTTAATGATATATTTTATTTCTTTTTTTTGGTATAAATTTATTTTATTTATTTTTGGCTGCGGTGGGTCTTCGTTGCTCTGTGCGGGCTTTCTCCAGTTGCAGTGAGCGGGGGCTACTCTTCGTTGAGGTGCACGGACTTCTCATTGCGGTGGCTTCTCTTGTTGCGGAGCACGGGCTCTAGGCGTGCGGGCTTCAGTAGTTGTGGCTCGCAGGCTCAATAGTTGTGGCTCGCAGGCTCTAGAGCACAGGCTCAGTAGTCATGGCGCACGGACTTAGTTGCTCCGCGGCATGTGGGATCTTCCCGGACCAGGGCTCAAACCCGTGTCCCCTGCATTGGCAGGCGGGAAGCCCCGGTACTTTTTTTTTTAATGTACAAGTTAATATAAGCACAGAAGATGTCTCGAAGGTTTTCACCAAAATGTAGCACATCATCCACTCACCCCTCCCACTAACATTGCAATGGTCTACTAGCTAGTCTAGAAAACCAGCCATTCTTGTGGAAACTCAGCCTAATCCTTCTCTTGCAAAGCAGAGACTGGGAGAAGAAAGGGGAGACACTGGTTACAACTGGAAGGCAGGAGCAGCAGTCTGCACCTTCTCATTCTTCCCTGTATACCTCTTCGTGCTGAAGGATTTTCCGCTGGGGTTTCTCGTGTCAATGTCCACAAGCAGCTAAAGGACTCATGGATGACAACAGAAGCAAAAGTTACTGTATTTCCTGTGTAGGACTTTGCCCATGGTCACTGCTGTGGTTCTAGGGCCATTGTCCTACCCCTGACCTAGGCCTTTCAAATGATTTTATGATTATTCAGGGATTTGAAATTGTTCAAATAGTGAATGATCAAAATTAATCTCCCTGCTTTGTATCACTAATGGCAATATTTTTTAAAACAAATTATAGATTCAATTTATTACTATAGTCTTAGTTATGAAATACATGCAATCCTTTTTAACCATAATAATTGAGAGTGCTTGTTTTAACTTCAGAAATGGAGGGGACTGCTATGTGTTAAAGTAATCAATATTTAAGGTCATTAAATCTTTTTATAATACATTCAGATGGTCATTCCACAGTCTCTGGTAAGAGATTTATGATTAGCCATAAAAGTTCATAGTAAAATGTCATCTTCACATATTTTAATGAAGATGCTATAATATTTGTTCTAATTTTTGAGATCACTTTCAGTCCCTGGCATTTGTAAGCAAAGAAGAACCCTTTTAATGAACATTAAAGTACATTTTCTCCAAGCTTCAATGTTTCCATCACTTGGAACGATAGGTATAAATTAGCTGGTAATTTGTAAACTAAGATCAAACAAATGAAATTGGCAGTTTTTGACCTACAAAAAAATGACAATTTCATATGGTTCATCCTAATATAATTAAATGTATATAAATGATTTTTAAAATAAAGCCCCCTAAAAATATTTTTAAACAATTATTTTTACACAGATATATTTGTTATATACAACAGAGTTTATTTGTTTGTTTGTTTTTAATCTGAGATTTAACAAAAGTTTTATAATCAGTATGTTCTAAGGGAAGCAGGAACAGGGAGACATTAAGTATAAATTATGTAACTTGCTCTAGGAAGTAAACAGGTTAAATGGGCAACCAGGGAAAGGGCCTCAGAGCTAAAATAATTTTTTATCCATTCAACAGATATTTGTTGAACTTATATATGTGGCAGGCACTGTACCAAATGCTGAGAACACACCAGTGAACAATTCCCTCATGGAAACTGTGGTCCAACTTTTTTACTTAATTTTATGTAAATATTCTCATAAGTATATTTCTTGTTTCCAGGGAACATTTAGCTACTATTTATATGTTTTTCTCACACTAATAAAATATTTTTATTGTTTTATATATGACATCAAAAATATTATTTTTTGCAATGAGTTTATATTCTTACTCATGTACCACTGTCACCCCTGTTGCATTTTTTTAATTGTAGTAAAATACATATAAAATTTACTGTTTTAACCATTCTGGCAATATGGTTTTTGTTATCAAGTGTGTAAGGAAAGTGTTCAAACTATGTGCATTTAATACTATAGATCTATGTGCATTGGACATTGTGGATCTGTCTAATGAAGTACCAAAAGTTCAAAAAGTAGGAAACTAAATCAAAAAGAGAGTGTACCCTTTGGGAAACTGGCAATCAGAGCATGGTAGCGACTTGGCAGCAAGTTCTAGGTCAGTGTTTCCCAAACATGTTTGATTATAATGTGGTGATGAAAAATCAACAGCTCATAAAATATAATAAGCATCTGGATTAAAGTAGACAGTAAAAAATGGTCTCTGAGAAAATGTAACTGCTGTTAGACATAATCAAAATTTTATCCATAACACAAATGTGCATAATACAGGCTGAAGATCATGGGAAAGTCAACATATGTTGCTGTTTAGATTAAGTTGGTAAAATGGTCAAATCTGACTCTGCATCAATTAACAAATTGAACACCAGTCAATTATGCTTCAGGTGAGATATGCAACTTTCTTTGCTCTTAGAATTGCCCACCATATCTTGAAGACAGACTTTTGCATACTAAGAGCAACAGAAATATGCTTAGTATTTTTCTCACATATATTTTTGAAACGCACTTTTGAAGAAAATATTGCTCCCACCAGGTTTTGGGGTTTGTTTTTGTTTTTGCTGAACCTATTAATATCTTAGGACAGTTTGGGAACACTCTTTTATCTGCCATGTGAAGCTATAAAGGATTAATGAAAAAGGCTTTGGTCACGTGTGGCACCTCACCTTATTTTTTCAAAAGGTTTTATGAACACTGAGAATACCTTCCAACTTATGTGGCTCTAAGTGATCTCCCCTACTTATTTACCAGGTTGGGACATTATAGAAAGCTAAGATGATCAGTTAATTAATTAAAGTGTTCCTTCTTCAGATTATAAACTTGGAGAGACAAGGAGAGAATCAGCTCCTGGTTTATATCCCTAATCATCTCCTTATTTAAAGCATCTAGCATGTTACCTTTCAACGTCTGTGAAAAAGAGGCAGTATGGCCTAGTCAGACACACCTGAATTCAAATTCTAACTCAACCTCTTAATAGCTGAGCGACCATGGGCAAATTCGTTAATCCCAGGATTTGTTAATCCTGTATTATATGATGGTGACAACTCGTTCCACTATTGCTGTGAAAAGTAAGTGAGATAAATATAATGTGTCCAGTACAAAACTTGGGTACACAATAGAGACTCAACAAATGTAAGGTCCTTTCCCTTACTTTATATATATTCTTCATACCAGAGTCAATCTGAAAGAAAATTATAAAGTGAAGCCCCCTTGCGCTTTCCATTTTAGTACCCAAAGACATTTTCACTTGTGGTGGGTTGATTTGGGCTAAGGTATAATTCCTGGATGTTCAAATTCCCTCTTTTGTCATTACAGTTAATTGGTTGAAAAAGTTGGTGACCTTTAAGGTTTCCTTCAGCACAGGAATTCTTTCAGCTCATCATTCCCCTCCTCTCCTCCCTACCAAATTTCTACTTAATCTGATAAACTAGGCATCAGGGAAAACCTACTGCATATTGCCCAAGGCTTCCAGAGGCAATTTTCTGGGCACAAGCAATTAGCTGTCCTCGGCAACATTGCACTGTAGCAAAGCTTTCCTCCTCCCTCTCCTGCGGTACTCACCCCCATACCTGCAGGATTCCTCAGCTGCCTTCAGCCTGCCAGAGCACTCACACCCACCTACAATTCTGACTTCTACCGGAGCCTCAAGCTCTAAACTTTCCCCCTCCATCCCCCTTTATAATCTTCTATTCTCTCTTTGGAGTTCATCTAAGCTAGGTTATACAAGGTAATCTGATTTAAACTTTTCTGATTGACACCTGCATTTTAAAGAAGAATGCGTTCATGGACATATATACACTACCAAATGTAAAATAGATAGGTAGTGGGAAGCAGCGGCACAGCACAGTGAGATCAGCTCAGTGCTTTGTGACCACCTAAAGGGGTGGAATAGGGAGGATGGGAGGGAGGCACAAGAGGGAGGGGATATGGGGATATATGTAAATAAAGCTGATTCACTTTGTTATAAAGCAGAAACTAACACACCACTGTAAAGCAATTATACTCCAATAAAGATGTTAACAATAAATTTCTAAGATAAAAAAAAAAGAAGAATGCGTTGGCATAAATAGTGAAATGTTTATGGGAAATATTTCTGAACCTTTGAACTGTTAAGATGCCCTTTGCACACTCTAGGCTACCAGATCTTGGTCTACAGTTTTATCTCATTAAAAGAATAGAAGCCATTTCTTATATCCTTGCTTATGAAATATTTCCAATTATTATGATGTTATTTCTTTTGTGTTATGATTCCTACTCATCTGGTGTGAAACTCATAGGATTTAAGCTATATTAAGTAATTCAAGATAGAGTCACAGTGGCCAAAGTGAACTTCTGTATTAGTTGTTTTGAAACGTCTGGTATAGGACTGCAAGTGTCTCTCGGTCTGATAAATAAAGAGTGCTACTTTAGATAAGGAATTTGTTTGTTAATGTCCAAGGAAAGATATCACTAGAACAGAAGGAAGAAATGATAGAGACAAGACTTCCTGGGGCGTAACAGTTACACCCTACTGGCAGACTCCTTAAGATGAGACCACTGAGCCCAGTGACTCTTTGCTGGAGGACCTGACTCCATGCTGCTGAGAACTGATGCAGATGGAGGCTGCCAGAGGCTTCCTCTTGGAATGGGTCATTTTCTCTTTTCACTACTTTGACTAACCTGTGTCGTGTGCTAATTGTGTGCAATAGACCAGTGATTCATAAATTGAATATTAGCTACGTTTCCTCCATCTCCAATCCCGTGATTCCTACCTGGCCTTACCACTGGGCCCTATGTCAAAACACCAATCCCTGTGATAAATTAACCAATGCCAGTAGAGTTCTTAGAAAACATGCAAGTCTCAGTGACTTCTTTTTCATACTGCCCTTCAGTCTGTAATGCCTCACTATCCTTCCTCCATCTATATAAAATCAGGGGTCTCAAGTTGGTGGCCTAGGATTTCTGTAGGGCCCTGGATATGTTTTGTTTGGCTGTTTCATTGGGCCTATAATAGGTAATGAAGCACATATTATTCTTACCCAGCAACATAAACAGCTCAGCACCTATTGTGTTGTATCTAGTCTACTTCATATATTTATGTTAACTGCACAGGTACTTGAGTTTGTCAACCCCCTACTCATCATTCAAGACCTCTCATCATAAAATCATCTTTTCCATGAAGATTTGAGAATCAATCCTTTGCATATTTACAGCAAGTTAGTTGCTAGTTGCATTAAGTTAGACTGCCTAGTCTTATGCAGGGGCTCTGAATAGAATAGTTGACTGCAAATGCAACCCAGTGGAGTAGATGTCATGGTGGAGATTTCAGAATGTGGCATCCAGGAAGCAAGAGGTATTTCGAGGCTGACTGAGCTTTTCTGTGCCCTTAAATTGCCCAGTGTAGGATGCTAACTCCTTTACATCTAGGAATGTCTAGTACAGCCACTAGTACCTTCTAGTGGCTCTGGAGGCAGTACTTATCCTTATATCCTATATACAGCATGTCAATATTTATACAAATTTCATTTGCATTATGGAACATCACTTTTCCCTCCCTCTCATGCATAAACTGAACTATTTGGACTATAGCCAGGACCCACTCCTTTGTTACCTTTCTGCTCCTCTAAGCAAAATAAGCAAAAGCAGCACATCCTGCCCTCAATTCCCTCCATTGTCATGACTATCCCAAGAGGATAAACATAATAATGATGAAAGTAATCACCAATTTTTTTAAAAAAGGCATAAATCTAGTGTCTTGGAGCTTTTCTATGGGCCTACCATATAAGATCCATTCTCCTGGTATTTTGGTAACTGAAGCTCCTTGGACTGGAGATTGAAAGGACATAATATTATTCTAAACCTTATTCTTTTGCAAACAACCTAATGGCAAAATTCCAGCATAATAATACTGGACATTTACATAATGCCCTTTTCACAGGCATTCATAGTGCTTTGCAAAATTTTTATGCATTTTTTTAATATTAGATAAGAAAAGAGGGGAAGATGATTGATTTTTGATGGGGAAAGAGGGATAGGTAAAGCCTGGGGAAAAAAAAGTGTGAAACAGAAAGCTTAACAGTGGATTCCTGACTCTGAACCTAATGTTTGTTCTCTCCAATATCCTTCTAATAGCAAAGGATTTTTTTTCTTTTCTTGAGTCTGCTATTCAATAGCACCAAGTGAATATTGAAAAGCAAAAGAAGAACATTAAAGTGGCCCTTAGAATTGGACACAGACAAGAGACATGTTTAGAAGGCAAGGTTTATTAAAAACAGGTTCCAAATAAGCCTATTTTTATGAATTAAGAAACCAATAGCAAGTCAAATTAGGAGAAAATATTAAATATCCACAAAACAAGCTATATCTTTGTGTACCCTAATGATGGAAGATATAGGAAATTGTTAGCTAAAAAAAGACCAGACTATCCTTAAATAACTTAGAGATAAGCAATAATAAATTATAATCCATCTGATAAATTTCTCAAAACAAAAATACATCCAGCTTGGACTCACTGGGGATTTTTCAGAATACTAGATTTAGAAGAGAAAAAAACAGTACCTGAAATAGAAAAGCGGGGCGGAGGGGGGAGGCAAGGAATATATAGAGTGATTAAATTCTGAACCTGATTAAAAAAAAAAAAAAAAAACAGTAAAAAGAACTAGTGATGTCATAATAACCCTAAGGATTTAAAAAGAGTTTCCTCAAATATATCTGGGGGATAAGAAACACTGGAGAGAAAATAGGCCCATTAATAAATGACAGATGAGAGGAAATGAGATTTTGAAATAGTTGGGTTACTGAACTGCTTTTTTATTTTTTTTAATATAAATTTATTTATTTTTGGCTGTGTTGGGTCTTCGTTGCTGCGCTCAGGCTTGCTCTAGTTGCGGTGAGCAGGAGCTACTCTTCACTGTGGTACGCGTCCTTCTCACTGCGGTGGCTTCTCTTTGTTGCGGAGCACGGGCTCTAGGCATGTGGGCTCAGTAGTTGTGGCACAGGGGCTCAGTAGTTGTGGCTCACGGGCTCTAGAGCGCGGGCTCAGTAGTTGTGGTGCACGGGCTTAGTTGCTCCATGGCATGTGGGATCTTCCAAGACCAGGGCTGGAACCCATGCCCCCTGCATTGGCAGGCAGATTCTTAACCACTGTGCCACCAGGGAAATCCCTGAACTGATTTTTTTGTTTTAAATAGATCTTTTAACAAGAAAAACAAAAAAGGGGGATAAGGACAGAGAAGGAACAAGACTTGTCAGCAGAATGCTGATAAATAGCAAGCAAGGGAATTCAGTCCTTGCAAAAAATAAGGATTTTCCAAATCAGCAAACTTGGAGGATATGCCTTCTACTGGGGATAAGAAAGAATTGAGTAATTTATATTCTGAAGCACATTTTCTCTTGCATCTCCTTCTAGCCGGGATGATCAAACCATATTATCAACCCCAGAAACTACTTTGACTTCATGCAAATCACCTGCATTGCGTTCTCACTTCTAATATCCTCAGGTAATCTCACATGCTTTTAACAAACTTAATTATCTGCTTGTGCCAAGCACTGTATTAGGTACTGCAAATACAAAGACAAACATTAGCACCTATTCTAATTCATCCAATTTACCCTGGGCCCCTCAGTTTTGTTCAGGACTCCATCTGCCTTTCAACATGCACACATACATGCACAGGCATACGCACATCAACCTAAAAGCATACAAGTTAATACCTTTTTTTCCTTTATATGACATTTACTTATCTTCATTCCTAAATTGAGGACTCTGGAACTAAATACCCATGACCTTGAACAAGCTAATCATAGCCCCAAAGCTCTAAGAAAGCCAATCAACTTTCTTTTAAAACACGTCAACAGTTTTAACTGAAAAAGTAATTAATATGTATGGTTAACATTTCAGACTCTCAAAAGGATCAATATACAATTAAAAGTAAGTATCCCCCTCAACCTAAATCAGCAGACCCACCAGAAGTCTCACTATTGAATTACTTATGTAGTAGTCTTCCATATGCTTTTCATATACAAACATAAGTATAGGAATATCTTTTTTTTTTTTTTTCTTTTTAAAATTATTTATTTATTTATTTTTGACTGTGTTGGGTCCCCGTTTCTGTGCGAGGGCTTTCCCTAGCTGGCGGCAACCGGGGGCCACCCTTCATCACGGTGCGCGGGCCCCTCACTATCGCGGCCTCTCCTGTTGCGGAGCACAGGCTCCAGATGCGCAGACTCAGCAGTTGTGGCTCACGGGCCCAGTCGCTCCGCGGCACGTGGGATCCTCCCAGACCAGGGCTCGAGCCCGTGTCCCCTGCACTAGCAGGCAGACCCTCAACCACTGTGCCACCAGGGAAGCCCCAGGAATATCTTTTTTGAAAGAAAACATAAATGAACTGATTTTAAACCCTGTTCTGCATTTTTGCCTTTTTTTTTTTAAGTTACGCTGTATCTTGGGCAGCTTTCCATATCAGCACATAGAGATTTTTTATAATAACTGCATTAAAAAGTAGCTGCATAATATAGTATTTTATTGTAAAGATTACTATAATTTACTTAACAAGCATCCTATATTACACATATTGATTGCTTCCTCTCTTTTACCATTACAGAAGACTATGTTATATATGCATCTATAAGAAGGAGATAATAATATACTTTTGTGCAGAGTTAATGCAAAAATTAAATGAGATAATTTTCGTGAAAGCATCTAGAATGCCTAGCACATGTTAGGCATTTTTAGTATGTGTTAGCTAAATGAATGAACTGAATGAGGGAGCAAAGGAACCAACAATACATCCTGTTTTGTTTCTTGTCCAGTGTCAGTCTCCACCCACTAGAATGAAAGCTTTATGAAAGTAGGGATCAATCATGTCTGTCTTTGGTCACCGCTGAATCCCTATAACTTAGAATAGTGCCTTGCGTATAGTAAATGTTTAAATAAGTAATTGATTAATGAATGGATATCATCAGCCATCATTCTTACTTTCCTGTGACTCAGTTTTAACTTCAAGATAAAAGGGCCTATTTAAGATGAAATACAGCACAGCCTTCTTTCAAGTGAGATTATTTGTAATTTGATTCTGAGAAAAGTTAAAAAGCAAGGCCACTCCCAGATGGGTGTGGGACCCTAGCAACTCAAACTCTCCTGCCTGCCCACACTAATCTCACTTGGAAGGAGTTTACACTGTCAGCAACCTTCATAAGCCTCTTGGGATATCATTATAGGCAGAAATTTTGAAAGTGATTTTAATTACATGCAGAAAAGAGGAATAGGTGCAACACCTACACGGCTCTGCCTCCAAGTGTGAGGCCTGGGGTGACTACCCTAGTTGCCCTACCCAAGGGATGAACCTGTTAAAGACAGCCATCATTTGTGAATTAATCACTGTTTTCAAATATAGATCAAAGTCCAGTCAAAGATTTCTTTATAATAACATTATGCTCACTAGGATTGCTTTCTTAATTTGGAGAGAAAGATTTGGAGAAATGTCTCAACTCTGGGTGCACCATGGGAATATAGTCCATACAGGAATATCACCCGTCCCATGTGTTGCCAAAAGAAAAAAAATTGACAACCACTGGTCTAGAATAGGGCTTTTTAACTCACGTGAGAAAAAGCTGGTCAGATTTCTAGAGCCATGTAATTGCATATATGGGACAAGCAAAGTCTTAAGTTTGGGAATGATGTTATAACAATAAATTATGTCGGGCCTCCCTTGGCTCATTCTGAACTTGTTCTCATGTTCAGAAACAAACAGCTGGGAAGACACAAAGTAATTATTAGTGTAATACTGTACTGTCTTCATTCTTTACTTCTCGAGTGGAGAAATATGCACCCCAAAGTAGAGAGTGCATCCTGAAGGCAGAGCAAGAATCTTTCAAGTGCTTTCTCCATTGTTCTCCCTTTCCATAACCTCACACGGATGGCAGCTGCTCCCAAAAACATTCACTCTCAATTCCCAACTTCCCTAAAACTCTACTCGACACCTAGACCATGAGTTTATCTCTCTTCTCCCCACCTCCTTGATGGCATTATCAGTCAATCTGCTCTGTCCTGTACTCACATGGTACATAGTTTTCCCTTCTTGACTTCAATGCTGGTTGAAACAGATACCATTTATTGTCAGAAGTATCTCCAAGTGACTTGAAGGGTTTTTGTTTGTTATGTTTTTAAATTTTATATTATTTTTTTCTAAATATAGATGTTTCAATATTTTCTTCCTTTTTCTTCATTCTTTCTATTTTTTAAATTAGAATATATTGATTCTATAAAAGAAAGAAGTTTTTAATTTAAAAGTTTCTTCTACATGCCCACTAGAGAAACTTTGGAAAGTCCAGAAAAATAGAGGAAAAATATAATCACTGAGAGAACCTTAATTTTAGTGTATCTTCTTCAGTCTTCTAAACACACACATGTATATGCACACACATATAGACTATGCTGTTCTGTATTCTTTATTTCATATTGTATTTTGAGTATTTTCTCTTTTTATTAAATATCTTTCAGAGTAAGATTTCTATGGCTCATTGCATTCTGTTGTATGGATATATCATAATTTATTCATCCATTCCCCTGTTGTTAGAAATTTAGATTGTTTCCAATTTTTCATGACTTTATAATGAATGTTCATTATAAATTAATGATTTAATTAATTAATCTTTGAATCTATGATATTTCCTTAAAATAGATCACTAAAAATTAGAATTCCTGAGCCAAAAACTATAAACATTTCTTAAAAGTTTATGAAAGTTTTAGAAGTTTATGAAAATGTCAACTGTACCACAAAGTAGAGAGACCAGTATAATGAATTTCCCCATACACATCACCCCACTGTCAACATTTATCAAAATTTTTGCAACATCTTTATTTTTAAGATTATTGATATGCAGTATATTGTCTAGTCACTTTTCAGAAGTCTGCCAATTGTCACTCTCACCAGCACTGTGAAGCTCCCACAAGTACTCTAACCAGTGTTGAGTATTTTCAGCATCTAATTTCTGCTGGTTAATTTGGTCAGTTATTTCAAATCTATCTTGTCAGAATCTGGCACTACATTGTCTCAGAGTCCAGTTCAGATCCTTTGAGAATTCATTTCATCCCATGAAACAATTTCTATTTTTCAAGATTGCCTTCCTATCTTCAGTTGAGCAGAGGAACTCAGACTTCATCTGACAGTCCTTCAACCTCTGGAAGATGGACGTAGCAGCAGCTCCCTCTCGATGAGACTATCCTTCGTGTACCTGGGCAGTACAACTGATCATCCCATTACTCATCAGGACTCACTGTGAGTAATGATGATTGAAGGTTGTTGGCAGCTTTTAATCTCATACTAACAGTTTCCATATGTCAGCCTTCTTCAAGGTCTGCATCTTTGCTGAACAGACTAAAATTTAGAATATGTAATTAAACATGACTTATTATATGCATTATCAGAACTAGGTTGGTCTATTTATAGAGAAATTGAATATCTCACTAGCTTAATACTTTTATTTGCGGCTAGATGTTCACAAGCAAAGTATTATTATTGTTGTTGTTGTTATTGCATAAATAATATAATGGCTCTGTGTTGTACTGGAAAGATCACTAAATTGGGAATAAAGAGTCAAAGTGTAGACTTGACTGTGCAATTAATTAGTTAGGTTAGGTTAGTTTTAAAATCACTCAAGATTTAATTTTGCTCTACTTTACTAAAATCCCTTACAGTTCTAAAATTCCACAACTTGAGAATGTCTTAATATAATTCCTTACCCATTTGTTATTTTAAAATGCATTTTAAAAGATGATAGGTAGCATAGTAGGTATTATTACTTATCTGTAGGAGTAAGGTAAGTCACCCAGTGGTGTGCTGCTGATAAATGTTTAACAACAGGCTTTCTGGAGGGGGGGGAAAAAAAGCCCTGTTATGTATCACTGGCCTAGTCCCATAGTGTAAATAGTCCCATCATAGGTGATGTAAAGCTACCAGCTTGAGTAACTGACAGCAGAATTGGGAAGAGATAGGCACAGTTGTCTCACCAGCTAGGGTGAGCTGGCTCTGGCACACCACTGACCCTGAATTTATGTGGTATTCCAGGTAGACTCCATTAAGCTGCAAGCAACAGGAATTCTAGCTATCAGTGGCTTAAACAACAAAAGCACTTAATTTTTCATGCCCTAAGAAGTCTGAAGGTAAGTGGTTCAAAGATTGCTTTAGCAGTTCTACCTTGTCAGGGTGTTGGGTTAGTTTCTTTATGATTCTCTTGGTCTTCTACATCATTGAAAATGGCTACAGTACCTCCAAGCATCCAAAGTAAGAAAGAAAACATAGAGTAAATATAGTTTTTCCTTTTTTTAATCTCCTTTATTAGAGAGGACAAATTTTGCCTAGAAACCCCAGCAGCCTTCCCCTTAAGTTTTGTTAGCCAGCACTGAATCACATGTCCTTACTTAAACCTATCATTGGCAAAGAGGATCTGACCAGCTGTGATTCCAACCCTGGGACTAGACACAAGGAAGAAAGAGGAAGTAACATTGATATAGGCAAACAATGATGTCTGCTACACACAAAAAGATTTCAAGCTGAAAAATGCTGATGTTTTCAACTATCAATTCAATTTGATAATTATTGAATCTGTTCAATGGGCAAGACAAAAAATGTATCTGTCTCCCTTTCATCATGATCACATGCTCATGAATAGCTTTATAGAGTACTTCCCAGAAGAGCCATTAATATATTCACCCTTTTTAAGCTTTTTTATGTTCCTAGGTCAGTATTATTTTTAAATGCCCATCCATGCCATAACTTAAGTTCCAAAGAACTTTTACTTAATGTGAACCTCTTAAATGAAGCTTTGTGACCATATGGACACAGGAGTAAACAGTCCTTAATGAATTAAAAAATGTGGAGTTAGCATCTATTTCAGAACTTTTATTGTCATGACACATTACTATGTAATACACTTCATTTTCTTTTTAGTAAATGCTGCTTGGTTTACAGATAAGTTTATAATACATGTACCCAAGTAATAACACTTCTTTTATTTAAAACGATTCTGTAGTTCAGAAATAATGTTCTATTTGATGCCTCATTTTGTAACATTCAGAAAGTTTGCTACAGTGCACTCACACTAAAATTGGAAAGGGAGTCTGATTTGGTATCTTAAACAAGTCTCTGAATAAAATTTTTTGTGCATGCAAAATAGCAGTTTATAAAGCCAGAAGATTTTCAGTGTTGTCACCCAGGACTACACAGCCTTTTAAAAAATACAATCCCTGCTCAGATTTTGTTTCTTTATGTTTCCTAATTATCATTTATAATCCTCTATTTATTTGCAAGTGCAAATGAAAAAACAGAAAAAATGCCACAATGTAGAAGAAAGGCTTAATAACATGATAAATATCATCTTATTTTTAGTATTTGATTATTGAAGCAGTATAGGTGACAAGGGTACATAATTTGGTATTTTTATTTTGTAGTGCCTAAAATTATACATGGTTATTATTAAATTTTTAGAAATTCAGTAGAGGGATACTTTAGGTTGTTTGGTTTTTTTCAGTTGAGGTAGCATATGAGCCTATACAAAGAGCTAAACAAGAATCAGAGAATTCTGTGCTCAGTCTGGACTACTGAGCCTACTTTTGATTCTGGCTATGCAATATGACTAGATTGTCTAATTTGAGATGCATTATATACCCCCAACCCTTTACAAATATTACATTTTATCTTTGTAATACTTTTTTATGTCCCCCGTAATGCCTAACAATAAATGTCAAAAAATATCTGTTGTTTTGGGGGTTTGGTTTTCATTTTATTTTGAAGAGTGTTGCCTCTGTCATTCACTCTCTGACATAGTGAATCTAAACCTATCAAATTAGGAAATGAGATCAAATTTGCATTTCATATAATTTAAGCAAAACTCTGCTTAAATTACCTGGATCTAAATGCCTTCTTTAAAAGTGATCATTTCAATGCAAGAAAAAGAGAGAGAAAGGAAGAAAGAAACAAAGAAACAAAGAAAGAAAAAAAGAAAGAAAGAAAGAAAGGGAGAGAGAGAGGGAAGGAGGGGGGAGGGAGGGAAGGAGGAAGGAAGGAAGGAAGAAAGGAAGGAAGGAAGGAGGAAAGGAAGGAAGGAGGAAAGGAAGGAAGGAAGGGAGGAAGGAAGGAAGGAAGGGAGGGAGAAAAACTTAGAAATTACAGAAAACAATTGATTTATCTTGAATTGGAGTTTCAAAATGGCAGTCTGCAGGCCAAACAAATCCCATAAATATGTTGTTTGGTTCATGCAACATTTAAAAGTCAAGAGGTTACATAAAAATTCGGATTTCCATTTTCTCTTGAAAGTCATTAAGAACTGGCAGGACTGGGTCTGCATTTTCAGCTGGAGCTGAGTGGTGGCTCCCATCCCCACACTCACTGTAGATGAGGCCTCTGCTGCCCCCTATCCCCATGCAGTCCCCACCATGAGCTCCAAGAATACACTTAGCACCCATACACCCCAGCTTCTCTAACCCAGGAGGCAAGTGGGGGCTGTCCTCATCCCCACCCGTTGCCAGGCCTTGCACTGGATGGACCTAATTGCCAACATGGGACATCTTTTTCTAATTTACAAAAGGAGACCCATGGCTAGCAGCCCTTGCAGGATCTTGGTCTATGCCTGGAAAGTCCTAAGAGCAAGGATTTTCTCTTCTTTGTCTCATCTGACTTTGTAACCCTAAGGTTGGGCAGGTCTAGGACATATAACAGGATTTTAAAAATATTGAACAAATAAATAATTCTTGAATACATACCTCTACCTTCTACCCTCTACCAAACATTATTTTCAAGGACTCCTAAAAATTTTAAGGTATATTTGGAGGACTATTGGCACCTTCATAGTCACCTGCCTGTGGGATCTGGACCTCTTTAAGGTGAATTTTGTGGACATTGTATCCTTCTTATTGACTGATTAGACTGCTCCATATTAAGAGATTCTACTTTTCCTGTTTGTTATGTACTATAATTCCCCAGTGGAACTGAAGCCTGGGCACCCAGGTAGTACCCTAAGTCCATCTAGTTTGTCCTACCCACCCCTCATTTTTCCAACCGTGCACCTGAAGTCCCAGTATGCCTTACCACTGAGTACACCCAAAATGTAACAGTAAATTTCATCAATCCATTTTCTACTTCCATAAGCAAAGCAAACTTCCTTTACAGATGTATAAACACACACACACTCAAACACACACACAGATGAATAAAACTAGAAAATATTTTGGTTCCAATGTATTGTATCCATATATATTTAAAGTATATACAAAAGAATAGTTTTTTGCTATTTGTTTACTGATTTATTTGTTTACAGATTTACTTCTGTAGAAAGGATCTGAGGTGATTTATTAAAATAATAAAAAAGGGGAAAAGTCATTTAAAAAATCAGGACCAAGAAAAATATTAATTACGTTAGAAGATCATAAGCAGGGGTTAGGACCCAAATGTCCAAAGTCACAAAATTATCTCTGAGATTCCTAGTAAACCAGACGAAAAGAAAAACAAAACCAGTTTATTGACTTATCCCTAAGAAAAACTACATACCAATAGTTCTCTGAAGAGGCAACACTTTCTTTGGTACCCAATTCTGAGTGAAATTTGTGATGTGTGGTCACCTGTGGGCAGCAGTGGTGGCCGGGAAGAATAGGTGAGAGAATGATGTCTTGGATAATCTTCTTTACAAATGCAGGAAGTCTTCATAAAATTTTCTCAAGGCCTCCCAAGTGAAAGGTGAAGGTGTGACACAAAATATGACTCAGAGGAGGCAGGCAATTCTACAGATGGCCCAGAAAAAATCGATTCAAGCAAGCAGCTTTCTGCTGATGCATTGTGATCTGAGAAGAAAACTTGAAGTGGTATTGCTCAAAGGCCAATCCACAAATGACATATCAAAATCACCAGAGAGTGCTTGTTAAAACCGTACTTTCTCCAGATCTACAGAGTAGGGATCTCTGGGGGATGAGCCCAGAAATCTGCAGCTTTTACAAATTTCCCGGGGGATTCTTAAATACATTAGAGTCAAGAACCACTGCCCTGGAACAGTGGTCTTTAGACTTATTATTTTTTGCTTGTCTATTCTAAAAGAATTTTGAAACACTAGGAAACTAGGTATCATTTCACATGTTTTTAGATTGACATCTAAACTTTTTTATTGTAAGTTAAAGTGGTTAAAAAAATACAATTTCTGATGTAATATTGATGTTTTCAAATAAATCTCTTATGTCACTTTAAAATGTATACAATTAATCTTAAAAACCCATATGCAATAAAATCTAAATACATGAACAAGCTCTTCTTTAGCAGTGAAAATTTTTACATTCCTGGGGCTTCCCTGGTGGCGCAGGGGTTAAGAATCCGCCTGCCAATTCAGGGGACATGGGTTCGAGCCCTGGTCTGGGAAGATCCCACATGCCGCTGTGCAACTAAGCTTGTGCGCCACAACTACTGAGCCCGTGAGCCACAACTACTGAAGCCCCTGTGCCTAGAGCCCATGCTCCACAACAAGAGAAACCACCGCAGTGAGAAGCCTGTGCACCGCAACAAAGAGTAGCCCCCGCTCGCCGCAACTAGAGAAAAGCCCATGTGCAGCAATGAAGACCCAAAAACAGCCAATAAATAAATAAACAATAAATTCTTTAAAAAAAAAAATTTTTTTTTACATTTTCTCCTTTTTCTCCTTGAACTCAAATTTCCATCCCATTTTCCCCACAGAATTTTATTCAAATGTAATGTATTTTATGCTTGAAGTCTTTTTTTATCATCCTATCATTCTTCTCTGCAAAATATGTAAGTACATTGAAATTCTATTTTTTTTATTTCATGTGACCTTAAGTTTCTAAATGTTAAAATTTCTTCAGAATTGCATTAGCATTATAACTATTAGTAAGTAGTACACATTGACAAAAAATAGACATTTTCATAATAATTTTTAATTATAATGAATTATTTTAGAAATGCTTCTATTAATTTGATGGGTAGACTGTTTTACCCCCTATTTAATTCTTGTATTAATAGGTTAATATTATTTATAGCTAGAATAAGACAGACTTCAGCATCAATTTTATTCATATTTTTTGCTTTACATAAAATACTCACTTAGAAAAATTGTTTACACAAGGTAAACAGGAGTGGAAGGTGTTTTGTTATAGCAGTGTCACTCAGATCTTTGAAATCCTTCTGAATTATAAGCCAAAACCCATATAGTAATTTATCATCAAAATTTATATTTAATAAATTTAAGCTGAAAATTTGATTAGGTCATTCTTCAATTTTGTTGAAAGCAAAGAATTGGAAACCACATGACCTGCAAAAGAATTTGTAATCCAGTCATTAATAATCATTCACTCTCTTTAACCCCAACACCAACCTTGTAGTGAGTATAATGCCCTAGAGGTTTTTACACACCCCCCAAAGCACACCACTGAAGTAAGATAAGTCACTGAAGTAAGATTTCAGGTGATTGAAAGGTATTCCATTTTAACAAGTGTAAAAGTGTGATTAGGAAAGGGGGGACAGGAAAAGCCACCAAGGGGCATTTTCAGGCAGATCCACTTCGGTAAAAGAGTACTTGTGGAAACCGAGGATCCAGCAAGATCCTCTGAAAACTACCCTTGTTCCCACATTTCTTAAAAAGTCTTTGTGAAAGTTCAAATACCTCAGTTTGAAGACCATTGTACTAAGCATCTGGACACATTGAGAGAATACTTTCAAAAAGTCCTCAACAATAACAGAGAATTTAAGAGTTCCAAAATTTAATCTCCATCTTCTTAACTACCCGGATTCACTCCAAATGTAGGTGCACTCTAGCCTGGGACAGCTATAGCACAGATTAAAGTGAAGCAGACCACAAAACGGTCATAACAGACAACACAGGGAGATGTGGGAGATCTTCAAGAGCCTACAATTTTTGCTATTATGATTTTGCCAGCACATCTCTCCTTATTTTAGTTAATGGAATTCTTAAAATCTCCTCAGGGGTTGAACTGGCTCTGGGTCAGAAAGGACCAGAAGGTCCTCATGTTTCTTCACTGAGGAATTCTGTAATTTTATTGCTACAACCAAGGCTGAGTGTGAGGAGGATAGGAAAATTTTTTTTTTTTGCTTTAATATGAAAATAATTGCCTCTACTCTTGGAGACCTGGCTTAATTAAACTAATCTGATTTTCTACTGGTAAACTAACAAAAATGCTATTGCTCTGAGTTCTCTAATTATAGAGCAATCACACTTTCTCTTAACAGATACTAAAATCAAATGCTATAACGTTGGGTGAGTTTGTGTGAATAGCTTGTTATAAGGTCTATTTTGAGGTACCACATGAATTTCAGTGAATATTATGCAGTGACAGGAAGAAACAGAAAGCTTACTGCAGAAAAAAAAATTATGAATTGCTACTAAAATTTATCTAAACAGTGATGAGGTTCTACAAGTTATTTCGTAAGAAGTATGTTTGCTAACCATAAACTCTTGTTCTTCCATCCCAAACTCCTTAAATTCAACCCCTTCTCAATCTCCCCTCTTAGCTACCCCCTTCTTCATTTTTTTCCCTGCATCGCCTGAATGAGATGATCAGCCTTTTGATGGATACTCTCACCAGTACTCTCGGTATCATTACTCCCTTGAACTTCTGCACATCCGTTCTGCCAAGTCGCAGCTCAGAATCAAACAACCATCTGCTCTCTCTACTACTGCTTCTAGTTTGCCAAGTACTGCTGGAGAAATTGCATGACTGCTGATTCATGCCATGGCAGATCAGCAATTCCCAAATTACCTTGACCCTTAGCACTACTTGGCAATCCTTTCACTCTTGCCTGGTTGGTTTCCTTTTCCACTGCTCAAGTGCTATTCCAAACCTCAAGTTATTACTCTTCCAAAGTTTCCTACCATGCTTCATGAATCAACAGATGACCTAAATGTCTACTTCAGGAAAAATTAGTGTTCAACTTCTTTCCTTTCCACTTCTAATGTTCGTCTATCTCTTCACCCTCCCTACCTCTGTCCCAGAGATAATGTAGTATGTCAATTATTCCCCTTTCAAAACTGGGCTGTTTGGGGTTTTTTGGGGGGGGGGGTTTAAGCTCTTAAAGTCTGTGTACATTATTACAAGGCAAATATTCTTCTTGGAAGTCATATTCCAAGTTGAAGAAAGAGGCATCAGAATGTTAGGAAATTAAAGGTGCTGATTGGCTATAGAAAAGAGCACATCAGAATAGCAAGTGTTCTACTTTCAATCATTCCCAACCAAGGACTGAAAAGAAGGTGAGTTGGGATTCTGCATGTGCATTTAAAGTTTTAAAATTCTAACATAATTCTGCCAACCAAATGTCACAACAAGAAATTTAAAGAGGTCATGCTTCAGTGATCATTGCCATTTTTGTCCTCTATTTGCTACCACCTGCCACATCTGCAGTCTAAAAAGCCACAACTAATAATTAGTCCAACTTGTTCCTTCTTTTAAGTGTGTGGAGTTTGCTCACACTCTTTCAATCCAAACTTTTCATGGGAACTCCTAGGGCAACCTATGTGAATTATATTATGTTTCACCTGATATGGCTATTCTAATGTAATGTCATATTACACTAGCTATCATATAAAAATTACAAGTGACACATACATGCTTTAGAAAAAGTATTTGTAGAGACTGCCTAAAGAGAAGTTTTGATGTAGAAGATACTTTATATACCCTTAAAGTGTATATAATTTGGGGAGTTCTCTCTTTCCAAAAAAGAATACAAAATTATGAATACCAAATGAGGTCCAGGGCCCTTTGGAAGAGGTCTGTGAAAATGAAGGGCTCTGAAGCTTAAGCTTCATTAGGATAGTATAAATCAGCTTTTTTGTATTTGACCTCTTACTTAGGACATTAAACAATACCTAAACCCAAACCATCCAAAAATTCACTAAAATGTAAATACCTGACATGAGCCAAGAACTTCACATATTGTATTTCATTCTTACAAAACACCTTTTAATTTACCATTCTCGTTTTTATAAAAGTGGAAACTGGGACTTAGAGAATATAATAAGTTGCTCACAGTCAGCCCACTTCTCACAGCGAAGCTGAGATTCCAACGAAGATCCGACAAACTAAATCTTGTGTTATTTTCACTACAATACTCTGCCTTTAAGGTTTCCCAAAAGACAAAAGGTTTAAGTCATTTTGGAGAATGCCCCTAGAAAATCCCTGAAAAGGCTCAGTTAATACTTGAAATTAACATGACAATTCACATTTGAGAACGTCATTAAAAATATTGCCCTAAAACTGTGTGTAAAGAGCATAAAAGGGAATCCCCTGGCGGTCCAGTGGTTAGGACTCCATCCTTTCACTGCATGGGCCCAAGTTTGATCCCTGGTCACGGAACTAAGATCCCACAATCCACGCAGCGTGGCCAAAAAAAAAAAAAAAGAAAGAAACAAATGTATAACTCTTACAGTTATCTTCTGATCACTAAGTGAATAGATGAAGATGGGAGATTTTAGGGTCTAGGAGAAACGTGATTCTAATAAGGAGAGGAAAATGGAGGCAAAATCAGAATCTGGAGGGAAGTCTACAATTACAGCCTCTCAGGAAGGAACTTGGCTATGGAATGACATACTGACAGTATGATCTTTTACAAATTATATCTTCTTGTTTCATGTCTGATATAATTCTACCTTGCCATTGTGATATATCACGTTTTAAAGATAGGAAAGTAGGGGCTTCCCTGGTGGCACAGTGGTTAAGAATCCACCTGCCAACGCAGGGGACACAGGTTCAAGCCCTGGTCTGGGAAGATCCCACATGCTGTGGAGCAACTAAGCCCGTGGGCCACAACTACTGAGCCTGCATATCACAACTACTGAAGCCCGCATGCTAGAGTCCATGCTCCACAACAAGAGAAGCCACCGCAATGAGGAGCCCGCGCACTGCAACAAAGAGTAGCCCCCGCTTGACGCAACTAGAGAAAGCCCGCGAGCAGCAACAAAGACCCACCACAGCCAAAAATAAATAAATAATTTTTTTAAAAAAAGATAGGAAAGTAATGACAATTGGCTCATGTATTGTATTACTCAATATTATACCCATACCTGTATTTGCCAGTTTGGCCTCTATTTTTTTTCAATGTATCCTAGAAGTATCCCCTCCTCCTCCTAAGTCTCCCAGAGGCAGATGCTTTGTCTTTATCTTTTCCTTACTCACAGAATCCAGTGCTGTGCCCTACAGATAGTAGGCATTCCATGGAGGTCAATTGCCATGGAAGATGGTGTTGATGAGTTATTTTTGACAAACCATCACTTTCTAACACAATAGGAATTCCATAATATAGATGTGTTATGATTCTACCCTATTCAGTCAAAGACTTCAGAATAAAACTTTTGGCATTGGTTAAAGCTAAGGCAAGAACTGCTCAGATGTAGTTAGTAGTATTTTCAGTCAACAAGCTGTCACTGATGTTGGCGTTACTTTAAAGACCTGTGAAATCTGTGGTCTTAGCGCCATTGTGACCTCAACCTGTAGCTAAAAATCTGTCCAATGCAACAGGAGTTTCAAGAACAGCAGCACAAAAATGATGACTTAACTGAATGGAACAACAAGGCACATATTTTCAAGAAGACCTTTTTTATTCTTAGAGTAGGAGTTTTCCTTCAAGATGACAAGTGCTTCAAACTCTTCAGGATCTTACTTATCTTCCAAAACAAGGTGAGTCTTTGACGGAAGATGCCAAGTGGTAACTATCCAGGAACGAAAAGAGGGTCTCTGTTATTAGCCCGGGTTGAAGGCAGATATAGTGTCTCTTCCCACAGAAGTTCAAAAATAGATGACAACTACTTGAAGGGGTTGAGTGAGGATTTAAAACTAAGGAAGCAGGAACTGCTAGAGATGCTAAAACCTCTAGAAGATAAGAACAAGCTGTTATTCCAGAAGTTGACGTCTAACTTGGAGGAAAGACAAAGAAGGTAAGTGTTCCCTTCTCAGGATTTCCTAGAAGGGGAAAGGCAAGAGAACTTTAATCCATAGGATTTAGCAATGATTATTTACATTTTTTAAAAGGTTTAGACCTTCAGCTATAGTAAATTAAAAATAATGTAACCACAAAATCAGGGTGGCAAGGAATCCTTCTTCTTTTAGTAGAATTAAATATAACTCAGCTCATCTCACAGGGCTACAGTTATTACTTTTCTTCCCAAGAAACTGTTAAGAGACTTTACTATCCTCAATCCATCATGGTCACACAGATAGCTCCTCATTCATGTTTGTGGAGTCACTTTAGGATAGATGACTCTGTTCTTCCATCGCCAAGCAGTGAAATGGTAATCATTTCTGAGCATCAAAGTCCTCTGGATTAGGGTCTGGCCTTACTAAATGTACTAGGCAGTTGAGGTCTTAACTCTTTGCTAGGGCACTCACTGTTCTTGGGATCCACCAACTCTCTTTTTCCCTTCTAGTTTCAGAGAATCTCACCTTAATGTGTCTACCTTCATTCTCTACCTTACCATAAACATTTCAGGGAGTTTAGACTTTTGGAGAGAAAACACCAGACAGAAAGTTGTGAGAACAAACGCCAGGCAGAAAGTTGTAGTCAAGCACCAGCTGTTTACAACTGAGAAACTCAGCCCTCTCAGGGCAAGAGAACACAAAGGCTGGCTTCTTTGCTTATAATTAGAGAGGGAAAAGCACAAAGAACATAAGCATAAGTTAATTAATACCTTTAAAGAATATCCTCTCTCACAGTCATAGATTTGATATTAGTTCGGATTTTGTCAGAAACTTCTTTTTTTTTTTTCTAGAATAACAGGAGACTTTTAATTAGTAAAAAATAAGATTCAACTAATAAAATCAAGATAAATATTTAAAAATTTAACATAAAATATTTTACTACCCACATAGTCTGCCATACTTGGTTCTAAGGAGAAAAAATAAGCCTAGAAAGTGTAAAAATGAAACATTTCAACTTTATACATAACGTTTTATATCTTTAATTAAAATTATAAAGCAAATATAACAAAAATGATAGGATTCATTAATTCTAAGAGATGAAAATCAATTAGGTAAAAATCAATTCTTTTAGTCATGGTCTTGTTTTCTTTCCTTTTAATTTTTTACCAACCACCCCAGTACAGTAAATGTATATCATTTCTTCTTCACTCTTATATAATATTTCATTTTTCTTAAGCATAAAGTACTCTAACATTCTAACTCTGCTGCAGAAAGCAGTAGCATAATATTAACAGCAGCAATACTACTACTGCTATTAATACTAATACAACTACTAACAATAATAAACAATGAATGAATAGGCCTCTAACAAATAGTCTGGATTTGCAACAAAACAAATATACAAAAAAATTTACAAATCACTGCTTCATTCAATTTCAGGAAAATAAAATACAATAAAATTCTAATATTAAACTCCTTTGTCTGTGAATCATGTCAATATTTAGAAGACTGAAAATATGCAGGGTTATTCAAAGATTATGCAGGCAAAGATAATTTTTTTTTTAACATCTTTATTGGAGTATAATTGCTTTACAATGGTGTGTTAGTTTCTGCTTTATAACAAGGTGAATTCGTTATACATACACATATGTCCCCATATCTCTTCCCTCTTGTGTCTCCCTCCCTCCCACCCTCCCTATCCCACCCCTCAAGGTGGTCACAAAGCACCGAGCTGATCTCCCTGTGCTATGCGGCTGCTTCCCACTAGCTATCTATTTTACATTTAGTAGTGTATATATGTCCATGCCACTCTCTCACTTTGTCACAGCTTACCCTTCCCCCTCCCCATATCCTCAAGTCCATTCTCTAGTAGGTCTGTGTCTTTATTCCCGTCTTGCCCCTAGGTTCTTCATGAGTCAGAAACTTCTTGATGGCTTGATTCTCTAGAGGCTACCGTAAGGATATAAGTGGGTTCTCCAACTAACTCAAATGTTTTTTATGTGGAGAAGCAAAGTAGGGGAGATGGACAGAGATGGGAGTAGGGAATAATTCTGAGATTTATCCTTAAGACAAGAGGTTCTTCAACCTCCTTCTTCACAGAGGCAAAAAAAACGCCCCTTTCTACCCCAAAAGTCATACAACAAAACTTCCTTCTGAAGGGGTGGAGAGGAGTCTCACTAGCTGTTGGAGACCTAAGTTTTGAGCCTTACAGAGCACAGAATTCATTATAGAGCACATACCTAAGGCAAACGTCGATTAGGAATGAAATTGTCTTTTGGAGACCTTCTATGTCCAGAAGGACTTCCATAAATCTTGTGATTTCAGCCCCTATCTCCCTCTCATGGTAGAGTAGTTTCTGACTGGTCATGGAATATTAATATTTCTTTTTAGGAAGTATTATGTTTTGTGATATCTCTGTCTTCTTTCTAGTCTGCAGATCATGAGGCAGATTATGGCAGGGAAGGGGAATGGTGAATCCTTAGTCATTGAGCTCATTAAGGAAGCAGAAGAGATGAAGCAGAATCTGGTAAGAGGTTGGTGGGCACTCCAGGGAATGGCCTTCTGAACAGGGCTGTCAATTCCATTGCTGTCAGACAGAGTGCTCATCTCTAGCATTGGTGCTCCAACACTCATAGGTCCTTGATCTAGAAAAGTCCTGGAGTCAGGACAAAGGGAGTCAGGTGAAATGTTGGGAAGAATAAGAACTAGCTAGCAAAAATTCTATTTTTTTGACTTTTGAAAAACTTTTTATCTAAAGGTTAATGAATACAAGCATATTAACCCCTCACATTTCAGAAGAAATAGAAAATAACCAAAGTAAAAGAAAGGAAAGAGTTTGGGCTGAGAGATTCTTTCAAGATTTTAAAAAATTAACAATATAGGACTTCCCTGGTGGCACAGTGGTTAAGAATCCGCCTGCCAGTGCAGAGGACACGGGTTCGAGCCCTGGTCTGGGAAGATCCCACATGCCGCGAAGCAACTAAGCCCGTGCGCCACAGCTACTGAACCTATGCTCTAGAGCCCCCGAGCCACAACTACTGAAGCCCGTGCGCCTAGAGCCTGTGCTCCGCAACAAAGAGAAGCCACCACAATGAGAAGCTCGTGCTCTGCAATGAAGTGTAGCCCCTGCTCTCAGCAACTAGAGAAAGCTCTTGCACAGCAACAAAGAACCGACATAGCCAAAAATAAATAAATAAAAATATAAATACGTTTATTTAAAAAAATTAACAACATAAAGGATCTTAAAAATTAAAAATTAGTGGTCTAAGCCCCAAAGAAACTGCCATATGATCAGAACATCTTAAGTGTTTCAAGTGTGAGGAACTCACTACTATATAGATATACCACAATTACCATAATTAAAGTTACTATTCCAAATTGTTATTTTTTTTTATCATCATCATCAATCTCATCTCTCATGTTCCTGGGTTTGGGGCTAGGCCCATTTATTGCCTTCCTCTGTGGTTTACTATGCCCCTACCCCTTAGTCCCCCTGTTAATGATTCCTTCCAACTTTAATGACTAGACAAACACATATTTCTATTTGTTTGCTTTTTCCCCTCCAACAGGAAAGGAAAAACAAGATGCTTCGGAAGGAAGTGGAAATGCTATGGAACAAGGTATGTGTGCCTCTAAGGATCTCTTGAAAGTATCTGTCTTACAAACCATAATGCAAAGAAGCTTCCCTTTTTTCTGGTCCACATCCTCATTTTTTCATGTCTCTGTTTCCACCCATGCCTCATTCCAATTCATTCTCTGATCTTATTTAAAACAATCAAGTAATGTCACTCTTCTTAGGAAAACCCTTTACAGCCATTCCAGGCATAGTCTGGCTCTTGCCTACCTTTCTAGTCTCCTCTCATAGAAGACCTCCCCTCCCACACTGGCCTCCACATGCCAAGACCTTTCTTTTCTAAAGACTTTTGCTTTTGCTTTATCCCTGGGCTGTAATGCTATTTTCTTATAGTTGGCTCATTCTCATCCTTCAGGTCTCCGCTTAAATGTCACCTCCTCAGGGAAGCCCTCCTTATTCACTCCACCTGAAAAAGGACATCACCCCCCCCCCACTTCCTATTATACAATTCTGTTCATGTCTTCCATAACAATTTTTATAATATAAGCTCACTATTTTTTTTATTTTATTGTGTTATTATTATTTTATTTGTTTCTTATCTCCCTGCCCTGTTCTGGAATACATGCTTCTCCAGTATCTTGATTGCTTTGTTCATCTTGGAATCCCTAGCATGTAGCACAGTGCTTGGCACATAGTAGACAATCAATAAATGTAAGTTGAATGAACGAATACCTGATTCTGATTCCCCTTTGACTTTGCAATAATCACAGCATTGTTTAATATAAAAATAGTATGGCCTTTTGCTGGGAAACCAAGCAGGGGTAGAAATTCCTTTGTGGACTAAGCCTTTGGGATCCAAGTGCTTTTTCACAAATTATGAGACCTGAATAGCAGATTGTCTTGTGATATAAACAGGTGTGAGTGTGATCTCTGACTGCTTTTTCCATCTCACCTTTGCACAGATAATTAGGATACTATCAAGCCCTGCATCTTGTACTGAGATCTGATCCTAGTTCTCAGTGGCAGCTACAAATCAATTCTATGAATTGTGAGAAGTTTTAGTTTCTGAGTTCTTGAGTCTTAGTGATAGGAAATATGCCAGCATCATTCCTCTGTCAAAATCCAGTTTCTCCAGAGTTCCCAAAAGACTTTGTATAAGGGATGTCCATATACCTGAGCTTGTGATTGACTTTCCCTCCCCATACTTTTAGACAATGAGAAATAGAAAGACAAGATCGTATGCCTAGTGGTTAAGAAGACAGACTTCAGAGTCCAAGAGATCTGGTTCAAATTCCAGCTCTGTACTTTCCTACCTGAGTGACCCTAAACAAATGACTTAACCTCTCTAAGACTCAGTTTTCTTATCTATAAAATGGAAATAAAAATAGTCCTGTGAGGATTAAATGAGAACATTTGTAATGTAGTAGAGTAAATAAGTAATGTAGTAAGTAGCTTACAGTAGTGATTGACATATAATAAAGGTTCAGTTAATAGTTTTTATTATTGTAAGTTTCACTCAAAAGACCAGATGGAAGGGCTCATTCCATTCTGAACCTCCTTTGGTAGTACACTTTTCATATCAGGCCCTGAGAGTTTTCTGACTGGCAGGAACCAAAAGCCTTGACACCTATTGTCTTTCCACTTCCCTCATGAAGTCCCAGTAATTTAAAGCTTTGCCAAAATGTCTCTCTACAGACATTCAGCACAGAAGAACTCAGTGATCAACAAAAAGCACTGCAGATAAAGAACAAAGCAGACTTACAGGACAGAAAGGCAAGTGGACTGCATGGTGCTTAGAATTTCAAAGTTGTTGATGCCACACAGATGGCAACAGCCCGTTGACAATCAGGACTGATTAGGGTAGACAGATAGGAAGGATCTGGGCCTTAAGGGTATATTGGATTTACCGTCTGCTAAGACATTGCATTTCTTTCCTGGGACCTCCTATTCCCTTAGCTCTCTTCTTTCTTCCCAGGCTCCCAAAACCCCCTCATCATCTAGGAAGACCAAGAATGAACTGGAGACATTGTGTGCAGAGAAAGTGAAGGAAATAAGGAAGGTAGTATGATCTTTCTGAAAGTAGTGGCTTTTAGAGCTGATAGATTAGAAATCTTTAATGTAGCAATAATCTGCCTAAGTGTGCTCCTGAACTGATACAAAATTTTATAGGAGATCTGGTTCCCTTGAAGTATTACATTTGAGTCAGAGTGACACGGCAAGTTTCTGGTAAATCATGATAGCTAGAGCAAAGTGGGAAAATCTGTACCAATAATGACAACTTCGAAATAGCTATGTGATGTCAAAACACTTGTTAATTTGTTTTTGAACATTTATTTAGAGATATTATGCTTGTATCTAATCTTCCCGCAGCCAACTCATTGATAGAAAACGATCCTGTTCATTTAGCTTTTAGCTTTTGGAGAGTGGGATGTACAGGTGATGCCAATTAAGAGGACTGTGCAGTTGAGACCAATATATTAGTGAATCTATGACACCATAATTTTGCTATAAAGTCTTTGCAGCATATTGAGAAAACTGATTTCTGATCTCAATTTACTTTGTCACCAGAGGCTCTTTCTTCCACCAGGAAAAGCAACAGAGGAAAATGGAATGGGTCAGGTATCAGGAACAAGCTAACTTCATTCAGGTACTAAGTCTTCCAAGCCTGGACACAGGGTACAATTTCATTCATGCAATATAGAGGCTTTTAGTTTCCTAATGGTAAACCTGATCCTCTCATCTGGATTACCAATTGTCATGCTAAAAGAAATGTTTTGTGAGAAGATGACTGAAGAGACCTATCTCCAGCTTTACCTTGAGTATAGCACTTTTTCCCTATGATCTTGATTTTGTCCTATTTGAAATGGGGGGAAAAATCACACATAATTTCTGCCCACTTTTAAAGACTGAGCATGACAGAATCATTTTTAAACTTCTGAGTTAAAAGGATTCAGGTAATAGTGGATTTAGAGAAGCCAATACTATATGAGTAGTTTTGAAAAATGTTCTCTTATAGAATGACTTTAATGGCAAAGTGATTGAGCCGAGAATTGAAGCCTTGAAGAACTACCAGAAGCCCAATGATCTGAAGTTATCACTGTACATACAGCAGAATTTTGAGCCAAAGCAAGCATTTTTGAATCTTCCTGGGTCCCGAGGTAGGTAGAGTATCATAGGTACACAATTTGAGGTTTGTTTTGTTTTACATTGGAGATCCCATTACCTGTAAAGTGATAACACAATACCTGGCACACAGTAAGTTAGTTAGCAGTGTTATAATAAATGTTTTCACTATCATCATTATTATTATTACACTGAAACCCTTATATCAAGATAAGGTTTCCTCTAGAGGAAATAAAATTTTCCTTTGTAAAGACTGAGTAATATACTGTGTGCTTAGCATATGTAGTTGATACATAGTTGACACCTGATAAAATATTAGTTTTCTCCTCACCTCGTCCCCTTTCTTAGGAATTAGAGTAGTTTGATCTCACAAATCTTATTGGAATAGACTCTGCTACTTCAGAATAGAAGGCCAAAGAGACATCCAACAATGGTTGTGAGTTTCACCAATCCAGATATTCCTCTGGGAGTTTCACCATTTCCCCACCCCAAAGAATTTATGGCATCATTAGAGGAAATCATATAGCTTACCATAAAAAAATAAAGGAATGGTTTCTGAGGGACAGGAAGAAAGGGCTCTTAAGTTTTCATGGATCTATGAATCTGAACTCTGTAATTTAAAAAAGAGACATGCAATAAGAAATCATGGCTAAGGGATGCCAATGTTTTATCAGTATTAATATGTATGTCTCTAATTTCTTCTCAGTCATATTCCATAAGGGCTTGAATAACTTATAAAATCACACACAGCATGAAGATCAAATAAACAGATGACTAAATCAAGGCAAAGGGAAAATAAGTTGAAGCCAGGTAAATACATAAAAATGTGTAATGAAAGTACCATACAGTTGGTACAGGTAGGCTTCAGTCTTGGTTATGAATTTCCCCGAAAAAGAAACATGAATTTATGGTGTCCACAAAATAAAAATAAACCAAGTTCTCAGAAGAAACACAGCTTTTACTGGTACTGAAATGAGAGAGAAATTTCTCTTCCAGGTCCTCATCAGGGGGACAGGACACTCTATGTGTGTCATAGTAGCTAATGTCCTCAAAAATATTTCTAAAATAAATTCAGAATCTAAATTTCCTAGACTGTTTCTTATCTGTTCCTTGGCACAATCTGATAAGAAATTATTGATGTGAAATTTTTTTTAAAGCGATGGATCAGCTCAAGGTGATTTGGTCCAGGTCCATAGCACTCTGTTGGTCTGACTTGATCCATATTTAAAAGTTAGAAAATCTGGATGATTGGAGGAAATAGCTATCCTTCAGCCAGTGTTCCATTCATGTCTCTCTTTTAACTGTTGTTCTGATAAGAATTGGAAAGCAGAAAGCTTGAGGTTTTCTTCTCCAATAAGAACCTGGAATACAACCTGGAATACAACCAGAATTAAAAAGATAGAGGAGGGGAGGGTTATGAGGGCGAGAGATTCATGTCTTATTTCATTTAAAATTAGCTGAAAGTCATCTCAAGGGATCCATAGAGTAAGGAGTCAAAAATCTTTTCCCTCTGGATTCAAATCAAGCCAAGAAAATAAATAGTGAAAGATTCCATTCAGCATGATCACTACGGAAGATTTTTTTCCCCTTGCTTGCAGAACACTGAATCTCTGAACTCTGAACTAGAACAGCCCACAGATCAACATCCTCTTTTCTCTTCTCTCCTCTAATGCTTCTGGAGTATTAAGCGATAGGGCACTAAACTGTTCAGTTACCACAAGTGCATGTAGCCACAGGCATACGTGACCCATTGCTTGTGTGTCATTGATTGCACATGCATTGAGCACTGATTGTAGGCCAGTTTCATTTTCTAATACACACATATACAAAATTTATGAGTTTGTTTGAGCCCAAGTGGATATGAAATTTAAGTCTTAGATTATGGTTTTATTGACCTATTTATAACCTAGTGTTTAATTATTGAAAAGAAAACAAAAGGAATATTAGTTTTCTTCGTAGAGGGATTTTTAAAGTAGTTATATTAAGATATTATTACCAACAGTAGTATGTGTTGTAAACGAAAAACAAATGTAGTTTTCTATAATAGAAAGTAAACATAATAAGTATACAGAGAACAAAATTTTAGTATTCTAACACAGTGCTGAACCCTAAGGCCTGTTTTATCTTTATTAGGAAGTGAGATCAGCAAGATGTAGAGAGTTTTAAAGAAAACCAGCACCAAACTGAAACTCTTCTCCTTGATGCCATCAAGGTGTCAAGTTTGAAAGAATCAAAAAGGAATAATTTTCTCACTGTGATTTATAGTATTTAATGCTGTGTTCCAGCACCTCCTAAATTTATTGCAGTTACCTCCTAAAATCATCTCACCATCAAATTTTGGGAAATAGCAATTTACTGGGAAAAGCACTGGATTTAGAGTCAGATATATGAGTTACAGGTCTTACTCTGAGGCTAACCATTTAGATGACCTGGACCAGTCGTTTTGTTTCAGTGTTTTTCTTTATCTAACGCAACAATAACATATTATAGAGCATGTTGAAAACATGGTTTTGTGTAACCCTCATGATGACTCTATGGGGTAGGTATTATAGAACAAGAAACTAGTTCAGAGAAGCCAGGCTTCTGACTGCATATCCAAAGCTCACCTCCTAAAATATGCTATAAAGTGACAGTGTTCCAGTATGTGATTTCTTATGACTCTTCCACCTCTAAAGGCTATGATTTGAATTCAAGCTTATCACTTGTTTAATGTATAATCCTCCCAATAAAGAATCATACCCCCATCATTAATTTGCTCAGTAACAAAAGAAATACTACTTCCAAAAGGGGTTGACAGATTTGTAATTCTGCATATAGCCCAGTAGGTGGCACCAATCACATCCAGGCCTTTAGTCCATAAACAGTGGTAATTCAGGAACCTGCAGGGAGCCATCAGTCTTCTATTGCCCTTAGGACAAAATGTGCTACTTTTATGTATCAAATGAAAAAAATTAAAAGATCTATTGGTGTTTTCTGCCATGCTTTGTGACACTGAGGTGTATTACTGGCAGCCTTGATTATCCCGTATTAAATTCAGCATTCTGCTGCAAATTCCGTACCTATTATTCCACTCCGTGAACTACAGTGTCCTCCATTCCAAAAACAGCCACTGTCCCGCCCTCCACAATCCCTAATACTGTTTGTTTTTTTTCTACCACAGATAAATCAGGCGATCAGGACGAGGAATTAAAAAATCAGGCAATTGCGCAAGGTGGGGACCTTTTGAAGTTTAAGTACTTAGTAGTGTTCCTGGATAATGTTCCTTTTCCTCTAGTTTCAAAAGAATTGAATTTCACAGATCTGTCTTAAAGGATTGAATGTAATTCTGGACACACCTCCCAGCAAATCAGGGTACAGACCCTTCTGTTATAGGCATTTCCAAGTAGAGGGAGGGGTATCGCACTGCTCCTCGCCAAGAATTCCTCCTCCCACATGGATTGTCCTGTGTGCTGGTTGGCTGCATTGCAGTGGTGTGATCTGTTTAGTTGGCAAAATATAATCCTGTGTTAATACTGACTTTGTAACACTTCAAGCAATCCCTACTTGCAAATTCCCTTGAGGCCCAGGTTGTATGTATCATTAGCCAGGTCAGTCTCATCGGTTTAGCATACTTCATCACCTAGTCTTATAGAAGAGAAAAATATTTTATATCCACGGTGAAGTCTTTCCAGAGACGGGCCACATTTGAAGGGATTTACTTCCAGACCAGTATAAAATTACAGTTTGACCCAGAGTGTACGGCAGCCCTTCCCAGGCTTCTGTAGGGTCAAGAGAGCAGTTCTTGGCCTTTGGCAGTCACCTATCTTAGAGCGCACAGGCACGAAGCAATCTTTAAATTCAGCTGTTTCCCATCACACCTGCCGGTGTTTAAAGAAGAGGTTTATCTTCCATAATAATAGAACTGGTGATAAGACACTTGATTCTGACAGCCTTGCTTTTTTCTCCTCCCCTATCCCACCCCCAAACGCCCACCCCAACTCTTAGCATTTCCTTGAGCTCTTTTAAGAAGCTGAAGGTTGCATGTGAATATTTTGCTACACTTATAAATTGAGATGAAAGCCCAGTGCAGTGGGAAATGAATACTCTTGAGACCTTATTTATTCTATAACTCCCTCTGTTCTGAAAGCAAGTCATTCTCCCCAGCTTCAACCTTTACTTCACTTTAGTATTACTCCTCCTGATGGCTGAATACACTCCAGCAGGTGCTGCTGAAAGGAAAAATAGTAGTGTTAAGCTAAAATTCTGAAAGGCAGGGGCGGAAACCCACAGCTGGCTCCAATCTGAGTCCTTGATAAACAGCATTGCCCTCAAATACAGGCTTTTTCAAGCTTTGCATCAACTTGAACCTTTTGAATGTCAGCCTTTGGTTCATGGTATTAGTAGGTCATGAAGTTAACTTCTTTTTTTTTTTTTTAATTTAATTTAATTTTTATTTATTTATTTTTAGTTGCATTGGGTCTTCGTTGCTGCGCACAGACTTTCTCCAGTTGCAGGGAGCGGGAGCTACTCTTCGTTGCGGTGCGCGGGCTTCTCATTGCAGTGGCTTCTCTTGTTGTGGAGCACAGGCTCTAGATGTGTGGGCTCCAGTAGTTGTGGCACGCGGGCTCAGTGGTTGTGGTGCACGGGCATAGTTGCTCCGCGGCATGTGGGATCTTCCCGGACCAGGGATCGAACCCTTGTCCCCTGCATTGGCAGGCAGATTCTTAACCACTACACTACCAAGGAAGTCTGAAGTTAATTTCTAAACTAGCTCATTCTTTCACTTCCTATAAAACTCCACAGAAGTCCAGGGGAGAACAAAAGTCTTCTTTCCTAAATATACATTTTGAAGGTTGAAAAAAAAGTAAACTGTACCTGTATTCATATTATGATTATTTCAGTGAGTGACAATCTATTCTAAACTTTTTTGCATCACACAATCAGGAGAGCAGAAGGTTGTCTAGGATTAGGTTGTCATACTTAGCTAATAGAAAGAAGATCCCCAGTTAAGTTTGAATTGCAGATAAACAATAAATGTTGAGTTTAAATATGTCCCAACTATTGCATGGGACATACATATACTAAAAATTATTTGGTGTTTATTGAAATTCAAATTTAACTGGGTGTCCTATATTTTAGTCTGGCAACCCTTACCTAGGACTGACTCACCACAGAGCCTATTTAGCACCCTACAATTCTCCCTCTTTCCCTTTTTATTCTCTCCCTTTCTCTCTCAGTCTGTGCCTGGTTTTCTCTCTGCCTCCTCTTTCTCATCCCCACCCCCACCTTCATCTTTTGTTTGTTCTCCGCTGTCCACAGTTAGCCATTTTTGTGGAATATGTGTCTGGGTTACCAGAGGATGTGCAGATATCTGCGTGATTTTTCACCTCATTTCTTCATTTAAAAGTTGTATTGAAAGCACACTTTGTAGGCTCTCAGATAAAATTGTTTTTACTTGATGTAATCTTCAAACGATTTTTTTTTTCCTGTGGGACATGAGCTCTCAACGGAAAAAAAAGGTTTGCCACTTCAACTTTAAAAACATTGTTTGATGAAGTTATTTTCTAAAACAACAATTAGAAAATCCACATCAATGCTAATACCAGAGTCAGTCCTACAATGATATGGTACTATGATGAATGTTAATAGCCTTGCAACTCAAAATAAAACTAGGTTTTTTTACTCAAAGAAATCTCTCATTTTCCTAATTTTCCCCATCAGGTACCATGGACACTGCAGCTATGAGCAGAGCAACTACTGGCAAAAGTGAATCTAATGTGAAAATTACTTTGGTTTTCGAAATCATTTCAAAGGCTTGAATAGATAGTGGGTGTAGAATTTTGGAATGCATTTGTTAATATTTTTAGTATTCTAATTTAATATTTTTAGAGGATTTACAAAATGAGTGCCAGGACACTTGGTGCTTTAGCTGTCATTTTTTTCTGTTTCTTCCTGTCTTAGAGAATTCTGGGCGCAAAGACCTACACAGAACAACAAAGAGCTAAAGGAAGTCAGTTTGATGAAGGAAGAGGGAGGCTCTTTTTTCTGAGGTCAAGGCCAGATGAAGTGCTGAAGGATTAGAAGGCTTTCACTCCCTTTGCTTTGGACAGATTTAAAGACTAGGTACAGCCATTTGTGTTAATTAAAATCTCTCAAACCTTTGTTTTAGTGCTATTTCCACACTCTCTCCCCTCCACAATGGGTGGAAATGCTAGTTAGATGCTTGGCCTTAAGCGTGTCAGGAATTTAGTCATCTAGGGATTGTAAACAGCCTCATTATTTTGATAGCTTTTGATTTTTGAAATGACTAGATTCAAACTACATTGTATGTTGTTAACAAGTCCATAAAAAGCTGTTCCTCTCCACCTCTGAAGTGTTTAATTCCGGGCAGATCCTCCACTAGCAAATGAGCAAAAGTAGTTACAAAATAAGGAAATAATACTCCATAGACTCCTCTTACTCTTTCACCCACCTCACCCATCTGCCCTGTTGATACTGCCTCCTAGTTATCTATTCCTTGAATATCTTCTGCCTTCCCAGTGCCACTGTTTTAGTTCAGGCTCTCTTTCCTGCCTGGATTACCACAGCCTCTTTAACTAGTTTCCCTGATTCCAGCCCCTCTAATCCATCTTCCACATCACCACTGAAACTATCTTTTCTAAAAGAGAAATGAGATCATGTCACGTCCCTACTGATTTCCCCTTGACTTCAGTATAAAGTCCAAACTCCTTCACAAAACACATAAAGATCTGCCTCCTGCCTACATCCCCAGTCTCATCTTTCACTGTAACCCCCTTCCCTCATACGTCTACAGTGAGCTGCACAGAACTAGTTGCAGTTCCCCTGATGCACCATGAGTTCTGTTATATCCATGCCTTTGCACAAAGCTGTTCCTCTGTCTGAAAGATTCTTCTCTTCTTGTCTGCTTGACCGTTGCCTATTTGACCTAAGGGCCAAGTTTGGTGCCCTTCTACTATCCCAGTAATTCTCAATCCTAGTTGTGTATCAGAATATCCTTGGGAGCTTTTAAAAACACCAATTCACTAAGCCCCTCTCCAGATCATGTAAATTATGATCTCTGAGGGACTTCTCTGGTGGCGCAGTGGTTAAGAATCTGCCTGCCAGTGTAGGGGACATAGGTTCAATCCCTGGTCCGGGAAGATCCCACATGCCATGGAGCAACTAAGCCCGTGCGCCACAACTACTGATCCTGCACTCTAGGGCCTGCGAGCCACAACTACTGAAGCCCGCATGCTGCAACTACTGAAGCCCACGCGCCTAGAGCCTGTGCTCTGCAACAAGAGAAGCCATCGCAATGAGAAGCCTGCCCGCGCACCACAGCAAAGAGTAGCTCCCGCTCACCGCACCCAGAGAAAGCCCGCTTGCAGCAATGAAGACCCAACGCAGCCAAAAATAAATAAAATTTTTAAAAAAAATTATGATCTCTGAGAGAGAGGGCAAAAGCATCTGTATTTTTTAAAAAGAGCCCCAGGAAATTCTTATGTGCAGCCAGGTTTCAGAATCATTGTTCAGGCTACCTTACATCTACCATAGCACTTAGCGAACTATCTTGCAATTGTTTATTTACCCAGCTATTGATCTCCCTTACCAAATTGTGAGCTCTTTGAGGCCCAGGACTGTGTCTTCTTCATCTTTTCATTTTGATCACATAACACAGTACCTGGGATTTGATAGAGCCTCAGGTATGGCATAAGGCCACAGAAAGTTAATTCCAAAGTCCCAGGTCTATTGACACCCTGTCTTGTGTCAGTATGATACCACTGGATCATACTGTAGTCCCTGAGATCTTCAGATCTTTTCTTTAATTAAGTTGTCATTAATTTCCTATCTCATGTCAATATGAGGAAAGTTGATTTGTTACAAAACACTTCATGACCTGTAGGAATCCCTTGTATGGTGTAATGAGTAAAGTAAGACAACTAAGTAAAAATCTTCCCTCTCCCAAGGTCAATTTACATTTTTAAAGGTTGCTTTAAAAGGCGGATTTTTTAAAATGTACTTTCAGACTGGAAAATTTTACATGAAATCATAGAATTTGGGCATTAGATGGGCCTTTAAACAAGTATAAATCTCCATCACTTTACAAAAGAGGACACTGAAGTTCAGATATGTTGAAAGGGTGTCCAAAGTCCCACATGTTACTGTCCTACAGTAACAGTTAAGCTAATTACCAGAGCCTGGTATTATTACTGCCAATTAATATTCCAATTTAACTCACATCTTTCCTCTCTTGACCACAAAAATAACAGGCTCTGCAGTCCTAAGGCAATTAGTTTCATGTTCTACCAACTGAGTTAGCTGAGTGTGTAGTCCACATTCTGTTTCAAGAAAGCCACATCTGTTCTCATCTAGGCCCTCTGTGCTTTAGCAGTCCTGAAAGATTTTCCAAGTCAATTGGATTAGACAGAGCAATGAGAACAAAAATCAGGAATATAAAATCTGATTGTACCACTGACTATCTGGACTACATCGTTTAATCACAAGGCCTTTGATTCCCATTTTAAAAATTGAATTAAAAGAACACCATTCAAAAGTTTTAAAATCATGTTTTTTGTTTTTACCATTGAAATGGGTTTAGATGAGTATCTGACCTTTTTTCCCATTTTTTTTTGTTAACCAAAGCATGAAATAAACAATTCACTTGCTAGCAGAGATGTATAACTTCTTAAAAAGTGAATCATTTGTCATCTCTAAACTACTGAAATTGTATGTTATTATTAGGCTTATCACCTTTCCCTCAAATGTTCCAAATCTTTCAATTTCTTCAAAGCACAAAACTGAAATATTATAGCCTTTTATTCTACTGTCTTTAAGACTTCACATTGGATTCCAACTTTCACCTATATGGCAGTGCAAAGTTATCAGTTAGATTGGCTGGCTATGCCTGGGTGTCTGCATTTTGATAAGTCCAGAATTGGATCTCAGCTTTGTGGGTACAAATTTATTCAGTCAACTTACCCAACAGATCAGAGACTCATTCGAGATACCCAAACTCCCAAGAGAATCACTGATAAATCCAATATTAGTTTAAATTACAGGGAGGGCTGTTCCTTCCAATGTGGTTGGAATATGTCTATATTTAGGGCATTCCCAACTCAGAATCAAATTATTAGCAAAACTGAATTAGTAATCAAAATATTTATGGCACTGAAACATTACAATTTTATTTATAGTCATAATATTCCAGTTATGTTTCTCTGAGAATAAAATCACTGATACTCTTGACTGTACTTGGGAGATACTTTTCAATTTTAAATTCAACTGAGGAAAACTCTATCCCATCAGCAAAACATTTAATAACCATAATCTTGGGTAGTACTATTTTTGTGGCTTATCTCATTTATTTTACCTTGACATTCTAGCTATTCAAAGAATACTTGCTAACATTTCACCCCCAAAATTTGCTTTTTTGCAACGACCACAAAGTGATTTGTAATGTTTGTCACACTTCTTTCCTAAATGAAATAAGGCCAACAACAACAATCTGCTATTTTCATCTTTAATCTAGAACTGCAGTCATCAAAGGGGACAAGGGACAGTATGCAACATCTTGCCTTACTCTTTTAGATCCAGGCAGAAAAATCCAGCTTTAATATTGTTTGTGTGAACTCTGGTCACGTTAGCTGGTGTCTCCTTTTATAGGCAGAGGCTTCTGCAAGCTGTTACATGCCAAGGCAAATTTCTAACAGCCCCTCTGGTACCTTGGGAGTAGCCTGCACTGCTAGCAATTCAAAGTCCCTATTGCCTTATATGTTCTGTATTTAGTCATCAAATATTAGGAAATGGGAAGAAAACAAGGTTCTGTGTTGGAAAGGGACACACGCTCTGCACCCAATCAATCCCACAGCAGGCGATACACAGGCAGATAAATATGAAATGTAATTATTACATGGTAAAATGAGATTTTTCAGTACAACTGAAAAATCCATCATCTCTGCTTCCTTCACCAATTCATTTATGCTTTCTAACATTTCAAACTTCTACTGAAGGTTCATTTTAAGCTAAACTACTGTATAAACATTCCTATCGACCATACTTCCTCCAACTATTAGTCAACCTGGGAGAAAATGAGGTTACTTAGGTTAACAAAATAATTTTTTGTTGCTTTTATAGAGACAAAACTATTTTTCTAGGGTAGGTGGGCTTTGATTATATGGAAACCAATTAATAATAATAATTTTTGATTTTTTTAAAAAGCTCACTTAAACTTAATCCATGTCAGTGGTTAAGTTTGGGACTATTTTTTCTTTCCTTTATTAAAAATATTTATTTATTTATTTATTTGGTTGGTTGCACCAGGTCTTAGTTGCGGCAGGCGGGCTTCTTAGTTGCAGCTTATGGGTTCCTTAGCTGTGGCACGTGGGCTCCTTAGTTGTGGCATGCAAACTCTTAGCTGCGGCATTCATGTAGGATCTAGTTCCCAGACCAGGGATCGAAGCTGGCCCCCCTGCATTGGGAGCACGCAGTCTTAACCACTGTGCCACCAAGGAAGTCCCAGGGACTATTTTTTCTTTACTTGTGTATACTGAATCCTAAAAACTGAAGGCCTTGTAGACAGAGCCCTTTTAAGAAATTAAATAGTTTCTGGACACTTAATGTTACTTTTCCATTTAACAAATCTCATTCTCCTTTCCCTTATCTAATAATTCCTTCCTCTTCTAGCAAATACTGTCCTCCTCCTCTTTCGTCTACACTTTCTTTGAATTAAGGAGGGAGAAAAACCAGTGCTTTCTTTAGAAATAAAACTTTTTTGTTTCTGGTTTCCTTCTTTTATCAGGTAAGCAGCCATATAAATAAGTGGTGACCTTGTACATTTGTAAATTGTCAGGACACACAGGGAAGAGCTTCTCTATCTTCTGAATATTAACATGAAACAATGTGGGTGGTATCAAGTGTATCAATTAAAGCCCTCAGAAAAGATTAAAATCTATAGTAATGGTAGAGAGAGATAGGAGATTTTGTGTGTGTGTGTGTGTGGGGGGGGTGTTATGCATTTATTTTCCCAACTGTTATGCTAATTCAGATGCCTTAATGGAAGTATCCAGCTTTTCAACATTTTATCCCCAGAAACAATTTTAAGTCTCAGTTGACATTTCAGTTTAAACCCTTTCTGACTAACTACTAATCTATCAAGGCACTAGCCTTACATATGGTACCCAGATGCATCCTCCCTTGATCTTTGTCTATTTGGTAGGGGTTCATCTGATCCTGATCCTCTGGGTGAGCACATGACTGAGGCCAACCAATTAGAAAATGCTATTGCCTTTGCCTTAGTGCTTTGGGATGGAGACATGACCTAAACTCGTGGTTTCCAAGATTTTGGTCTCAGGACCCCTTTACGCTCTTAAAAATTATTGAGGACTCCAAAGAGCTTTTGTTTAAGTAGGTTATACCTATTGGTATTTACTATATTAAAATTTTTTAAATATAAGAATATCCAAACACACATTCCATTAGCTATCAGAGTGATGACATCACTACACATCACGTAGCCTCTGGAAAATTCTACTGTATCTAATGAGAAAATGAGAGGAGAAAGACACATAATGACTTAGTATTAGTATGAAAATACTTTTGACTTTGTAGACCCTCTGAAAAGATCTTGGAGTTTCCCGGTGTCCCTAGATGGACTCGAAAACTACTCATCTAAATTATAGCTTACAGAAGCCAATACGTGTCTGAACTTCCTAGCTGCATGAGCCAATGAATTCCTTTAGGCTTAAACTAGCGTCAGTCACTTGCAACCAAAAACATCCTCATACATCTGGATTTCCAGTTGGGGACCTCAGAGGAAGAGAGTAAGTGTGAGGAAAAATACAAAGGACTGTGGCACAAAATTATTCAAATAGCAATCTGGGCAGCAGAATATAATATCAAAAGCCCAAGGAAGGAAAAGTTCAATGAATTTTAATAAACATGGCAGACATCGGAAAACATTGTCCTAGTTGTTCCCAAATAAGTGTCATCAAACTCCATGAGAAATTGATGTGGCTCAGCTCCACTTTACTAAAAGATAACAAGGGCATCAGAACTAAAACCAAAATGTCAATTTCATTAGTAGGACTGACTAAATTTATCTTATTAGACTTTGGAAATTTCTAATTTAGAAAACTACTTCTGGGGGAAAAGCATTAGGCTATTTAGGTCAAAAATTTTAAATTCCCCCAGTATTCTCTATTCTATAGAGCTGTATTTTCTCTAACAATGTGTCTAATTTCTAAATCTCAGCTTTTTATTTCTTTTTAAAAATTATTTATTTATTTTTGGCTGCGTTGGGTCTTCGTTGCTGCGCGCGGGCTTTCTCTAGTTGCATTGAGCGGGGGCTGCTCTTTGTTGTGGTGTGCAGGCTTCTCATTGCGGTGGCTTCTCTTGTTGCGGAGCACGGGCTCTAGGCCTGCGGGCTTCAGTAGTTGTGGCTCACAGGCTCTAGAGCGCAGGCTTTTTTTTTTTTTTTTTTAATTTTATTTATTTATTTTTGGCTGCATTGGGTCTTCGTTGCTGTGCGCGGGCTTTCTCTAGTTGCGGAGAGCAGGGGCTACTCTTCGTTGCGGTGCGCGGGCTTCTCATCATGGGGGCTTCTCTTGTTGCAGAGCACAGGCTCTAGGCACGCGGGGTTCAGTAGTTGTGGCTCGTGGGCTCAGTAGTTGTGGCTCATGGGCTCTAGAGCGCAGGCTCAGTAGTTGTGGCGCACAGGCTTAGTTGCTCCGCGGCATGTGGGATCTTCCCAGTCCAGGGATCGAACCCGTGTCCCCAGCATTGGCAGGCGGATTCTTAACCACTGCACCACCAGGGAAGTCCCTAAATCTAGCTTTTAGAGAAACTTCTGAACATTCTTTTCTAATAGGCTGAGTCTGTAATTTTTTTGTTTACACAGTAATATAATCTATCACCACCTGTACTGGGTTGAATAGTGTCCCCTCAAATTTCACATCCACATAGAACCTTGGAATTTGGAAATAGGGTCTTTGGAGATGTGATTAGTTAAGATGAGGTCATGCTGGATTAATATGGGCCCTAAATCCAATGCCTGGTGTCCTTATAAGAAGGGCAAGTAAAAATACACACAGAGAAGAAGGCCACGTGAAGACAAAGGCAAAGACTGAGTGATGCAACTGTAAGCCAAGGAACACCAAGGATTGCAGGCAACCACTGGAAGCTAGAAAGAGGCAAGGGAAGAATTCTTCTCTAGAGACTTTAGAGTGAGCATGGCTTTGCTGACACATTGATTTTAGATTTCTGGCCTCCAGAACCACGAGAGAATAAATTTCTGTTGTTTTAAGTCACTGAGTTTGTGGTACTTAGTTATGGCAGCCCTAGGAACTAATACATTGCCTGATTCAGTCAGTCAAAAGTTCATCTTAACTCTATCACCCTTCCTTTGGGGAAAATACTATGTTAAAATCAACCCGAGCTTCACCTTACATCCATTTTTAAAAAAATTGTGCTAAATACACCTAACAAAATTTACCATTTTAATCATTTTAAAGTGTACAATTCAGTGGCATTAAGTATATTCAAAATGTTGCTTGCACCCATTTGTAATCCACTCATTTGTGGCTATTAGCCAATTGGGAAAGAGGCAAGAGTAGAATAAGCCTTAGTGGAAGAATAATGCATTACCAAATCTGTTCTTGCTTACATCTAGTGCTAATGAGGAGAGTCTAACCCCAGAAAAGCCAGTAAACTTTTGCCTTATTTATATTGAAAGTGTGATTAACCACAGGAAAACTAAAGTACTAGGAGGACTAAATGTAAATACACCAGTACCAGAAAAACTCAACTGTCCTTCACTCAGTAATTCACTTCTACTGATAGACTTTCATCTTTATAATGAAAGTCATTATGACAGCCAAGTGTTTACCCATCTTTTAGGTTCTCAGTTAGTGTAAACTCAATTTTCATTATTAAAATCTCAGGAATGGAGAGAATAAATCCCTGGGCACTTCTAATGCTTTATATACAAACTGAACTTTTCCACTTTCTACCCCCCCCCCCCCAAATATGTTCCTGAGATATTTATCAATCTTTGGAAATGCTACTGTCTTCCTACTTTCCAGAAAGTTTTCTTTGTTGTAACACTTGATTCCCAGATGAATTCTGAAGAAATGTCACATGGTAACAGGAGTTAAAAAGCATGTGCATACTGCAATATTCATTCAATAATCAGCAGTAAAACAAAAGTCCCACTAGACAGCAAGGTCACTAGGCTTTTCCTGTGTAAATTTTGTTAGAGCTTCCTAAATTCAGCTGAGATGAATATACTCGAGGAAAATTGTTGAAAGACAAGCATCTATTATAATTGTCCAGTTTAATTCTATTAACATTACTTCTTTTCAGCAATTTTACCAGGTTTAACAAACTAACCTCCATATACTTTAAAAGGCTTAATTCATCTTCACCCTTCCCAATTAAAATTTTTTTTATAAATTTATTTTTTATTTATTTATTTTTGGCTGCATTGGGTCTTCGTTGCTGCGCGCGGGCTTTCTCTAGTTGCAGTGAGTGGGGGCTACTCTTCGTTGCGGTGCGTGGGCTTCTCATTGCAGTGACTTCTCGTTGCGGAGCACAGGCTTCAGCAGTTGCAGCACGCGGGCTCAGCAGTTGTGGCTCACGGGCTCTAGAGCGCAGGCTCAGTAGTTGTGGTGCACGGGCTTAGTTGCTCCGCAGCATATGGGATCTTCCCGGACCAGGGCTCGAACCCGTGTCCCCTGCACTGGCAGGCGGATTCTTAACCACTGCGCCACCAGGGAAGTCCCCAATGAAAATTCTAATGAATTTCACCATTGCTGCTTTTATAGATACAGAAAGTCCCTTGTTTTCTGTTATTTGTGAAACAAAAGTGCCAGTTTCTTTCCATGAATAATAACGGCTTTCTAAATTGAAAGGGTGCTTATCTACCAGCTTATATAAAGGATAAAGAAAAAGACCCCAATTCATTTAAGGTTACAGAACCTATAGTGGGCAGGATTAGAATTTATCTCTCTGAAAATTCAAGACATTTAAAAATCATTTCAAATTTGGGGGCGCTAGAGGGAATAAAGATAGAAAGGTAATGTAACCAACCATTTGCTCATCTTTAGTTTGAACTAAAGAAAACATACTTTCACATACATATCTCTCATTTGAAACTAGTTAAGAATCCATTGGCTCACAGGCTCTATTGTGATAGATTATTATAGGAGGTGGGTTCATGATATGGCTTCAGTTTTAAATCCACTGTCAAAAATACTAGCAATACACATACTCAGAAATTTTACTAATTAATTTTCTCCCACCTCAATTCCACCCATCATCCTCTTTGTACTCCCATTATTTAAAATGAAATACATAACAATGTGAATCTTCAGTTAGAGTGTAAGTCCACGTTCTAGTTGGCACAATATAACTTATAACCATCAAACTGAGATTTTAATTGTATACAAATGTTGATGATTATACATTTTTTTTGACATTTTGCTTTTCATTTTTATGCTTCCCGGTTTTACCAAAGCTGAGAAGAAAAGAAACATACATATACATGTGTGTGTATATAATGTTTTTTATTCAGAAGTTGAAAGGGCTAGAAAGAAGGGAACTAAGAAACCCATGTGAAATAGCCACAGGTGATTCATATCACTCTTTATGAAAGACACATGAAGATAAGTGGCAACAAAAGCTATTTTCATGGTAACCTCATATCCCACAAATACTGAAATGAAAATTGCCACCACCGGGGTTCTATTTCCAGGTTTGTGATTGTGGCTCAGGGGGGAGGAACATTCTCTAATCTCATTCTCTAAGATCGGTGCTTTTCACCTAAAAGCAGAGCCTTTAGCGAAGAAGCCTGATGCCACAAAGCCATGGGACAGTGGGAGAAAGAGAAGCCAGCTATCTCTCCTCAAGATGCTCTGCCGCAGGCCCCTAAGCTTCGCTAGTGAGGATCCTCCTGAAGGTACAGACTTGGAGTTGGGAAATCCTACGGTAGGGCGAGCCGACTTAAAAGCAAGCGGGAAGATAAGGCAGGATAGGATACCTCCTCCTTCGCCAACCTCGGGCTGTCACAGCAGCTGCGGTTCTGCCACCCACGCAGCTTTGTAAGGCACCTCCAGGGTCCCTGGCGCCTTTCCTCTTCCCCTCGGGAGACCTGCTTTGCCGCCCCAAGAGCCGGCCGGAGTAGCTGACAAACGCCAGGCTCGGCAGGGGATTGCTTCTGTCTGGAGCTCGGCTGAGGCAGCGTTCATGTCTCGCGCGCACACGCGTTCTCCCAACCAATCCCGCGCTACTCGCGCGCCCAGGAGCGTTCCCCGGTCCTGCTCGGGCTGCGCCGGCTCCTTCCCGCTCCCAGCACTCGGCAACCGAGCTCTTACTCCTCCCTTCACTCTCCATGAGTTCCACGATTCTCGGTGTAGCTCCGCCCCTGTCCCCGAGTCCGCCCCCGCGACCTCCCGAGCTTGTGCTCTCCTTTCCCCTCAGTCTCCTGCCGTCCAGCGGCCCTGGGTCTCGCGCTCCTCAAAGCGACAAGAGTCTCTCCCGCCTCGCTCCTACGCCTCCGCGCGCTCTCCCTCAGCAGCCACCGCGTAACCCACCCGCAGCTCGCTGTCTTGGACCCGGACTCGGGGTCGCGCGCCCTGACTCCGCCTACTCCCCCCCGCGGACTCGCGCCCTCCGGGCCCGGCCTCTCGCTTGCGCAGGCCGCCGAGCACTCGCCTCGCGCTTCCCGGGCGCTCTCGCGCTTTCCGAGGCGAGCGCGCTCCCGGCCCGCGCGCTCCGGGCTCTGGCTTTTCCCGGCTCCCGTCAGTGCGGTGACTGCGCTGGGAAACATGGCGACCGAGGGAATGATCCTCACTAACCACGACCATCAAATCCGGGTCGGAGTCCTCACAGGTAACCGGGGGAGGAGGTCCAGAACCGCCGCGGCTGCTGTCCCCGGCTTGCCTCAGGCTTCTCGCCTGTGGTGACCCTTCTCTGTGGCCTCGGGAGGAGGGAAGGCTGAGGAAGGGGACTGGGGTGGGGGGGCGGACGTTTTACAACCGTTGAGAACTGCTGGAGGTTGGGGTGTTCCCGCGGGGTCCCCCGGGAGCTGGGGCCGACCCCGTGGGATGTCAGGTCCCAGTGCCTTCGCAGCCGAAGTCCTGGGCCCCTGGGGACAGAGGGGTCGGTGCGGCGGCCGCTGCGGGGCTCCTTGCTGCCAGTGCAGGCGGCGGGATCCCGGCTCCGCAGGCTGAAGCACGCCGCTCTCGGCTGGCCCGCGCGCTTCCTCCGCTACTGCTGGTCCCAGAGAGGGGTAAATCCCATTTCCACCCCCTCCCTCCTCTCCCTTCCCCCCACCCGGGCGGCCCCGCTCTGCTCTAGCCGTGCTTTCGCGGGGCACCGGCCGGAGCCGACACGGTTGTTCGTTAGGCAGAACTCTGCTCCGCCTCCGGCTGCCCCTCGCGAGCCGGGAATTCCCTCAGCCACCCACGGGACACCCCTCGTCTCCCCCGGGAGGTGGGGGATCGGCTTGCACTCGGACCTCGGAAAGTGTTTGCATTCCGCCTTCCCAAGCAAAGGGCCCTCTGCCCGCCTCTTCGTTTTCTTAGAGGGACAGGCTGTTATCTGCGGCGGGGGGGATCCAGCCCTTTTTACTTGAGAGGGAAGGATTCCCCCACTCGGGCTCCTCTGTTCCCCTCCCTTCTGGGACCACCCCGCGCCCGGATGGTCCTGAGGCTTGTGAGGAGCGCACTTTTCCCGGGTCGCGTTTCCCTCCCTCGCGGAAGCCGTGTGTGCTCTGCCTGTCTGATTCCGTTGCGCTGTATTTGGGTAATATCCCTCAGTTCGGCGACAGGCAGTTGCTGCAGGGCATGACTTCCGAGATGAATAGCAAGCCGATTTGTAGGGGTTTCGGCTGTGGTTCTGTAGTTGGTAAGGTTTCTGTGTAATTGAGTGGCGAGGTGGGGGTTAAAGAACTATATTTGGAACCTGAGGGCTTAGTTCGGAGTGAAGGAAATCCAGGACTTGCTGATTTCGGAAAAAGAAGCGAGGTAGACGGGAATCCTGGTGTTCTCCTCCCACCTCCCGCCCCCCCCCCCAACACACACACACACACACACACACACACACAGACTTTTAAATTTTTTTTCCCTTGTCAAGTTCTGACAGGTTGAGACGGTGCTCGAGAAGGAACTAAATTGAATGAAACTTGCTTTTATTATTAGGTAGAAAAAATCTCTCTTGGTAAGATAAAAAATGCAAAGCTTAATTTCGCTGCTGAGTTTTATGAAAAAGATTTACATGGTACCCCTTCCTGTCTTTTAAGTAACTGGGTCGCCTTTCTCTGATATTGTTTCCAGATGTTGTTGGTGATTTATTGAATTTTCCTAATTGAAAGCCCCTGAGATAGAGAAACTAGTCTAAACCAGTTGCAGGGATGGGACCCTCCCCCGCCCCCCCCGCCCCCCCGCATTAGAAGATGCGCTGTTCTCTTCTTTTGGTGCTGAAGCTCTTGCCTTGTGTGAAGATTCAGTTGTAACTCAGAAGTCTTGGAGTTGACATTGCTGATTTTCAAAGAATCTAATTGCGGGGTGTAAAAGTATATACCCTGTATCAACCCTCAACTTGCACTTTAAATTCTAGACGTGCTTTGAAAATTATTAGAGTAGTGAGAATGAGGCTTAATAGAAACCAAAGTATGTCAACTGTCCATGGAAATGAAAGGTCATAGATGTTTTAAAGTTAAACCATAGAGATTAGAAAAAATTTCTTTTTTGTTTATTTAAGCTTTCTATAATAGTTTTATTTAGTGAATCATCTTACCTGGGTTAAGTGACATTGTAGATAGCTGTTGTACAGAATGCTTTGAAAGCTGCAGCCCTTATCTGTGTCTCTGCAGTCCAATAGGGATGACATTGGTATGCAAACAACTAAAGAAACAGTGTATGTCATCACTGTGCTAAAATTGTCTAAATAAATTACTTGTGAGATTGAGAGCTAAATGTAAAAGGTATTCCATACTCAGATGGATTAGGAGCAAATGTGATTACCTGAAGGGATAATTTGGTACATTTACCAGGGCTAAGAAGAAACTGACATTTTTAAGGGGAGTTGAAAGTCAGTGGCAACCTTATAAATGAATATGTTGCTGAGGGTGAGGCTCTTGAGCAGAATAAAAATGTAATGCAAAGGCCCTGGAATGCCCAGGTAGGATAGGTGGGTGGCACGAGCAGAATGTCAATGAGAGAAGATAACTTTGGCAGTGGAATTAAAGACAATCTAGGGAAACTCTCATGAGAATGAGGTACAGTAGTTTAGGGGGAGAAGTCTAGGGTCAGGAATAAGGATATAGGTGAAGGAATGAAAAGGAAATTGCACATTTGGGAGAAGTGGTAACAGAGGACAATAGAATTTGGTGATAAAATGGATATTTGAAGTCAGAAATAACTCTGAGAGGTTTTTACTTAAAGTTAGTGATATAAGTATTGTCTGCTATGATAGAGCCTGGAAATGTGGAGAAGAATCAGAGGAAAGAGCAGCAGTCCCCAGTCTGAATAGTGGATTTTACTACAAACAGCTTAATATTTATGGTCTTAACATTCCATGTGATTTTGTACACACAAAGACCTACAGAAATGAAGCCATGTTACACAATTTTGTCTTGTAGAACTTCCAAGTACTGCAGTTTTACTATGTAAAATTATTCTTTACTGAACTTAAGTACTATGATTTCATACTTAAGAAAATTGAATTGAAGCCACACTTAAAACCTTGATTTTATGAGTTATAATTTGTGGCTTTCTTAAAGGTGGAAGGCTTGTTTTATAAAATATCCTCTCCATGTTTCATAATAGTGATTTTAAGTATTTTATCTAAGTCTGTTTTACAGAGGTTTTAGAGGAAAACTTAGAGGTTTTAGAGGTTTTACATATTTTAGAGGAAATGCACATATTTTACAATATGTTAGTATTTTGGTGAATTGTGTTGTCATTTCTAAAATCTTTGATTTCTTTGTGACATCTTTGATTATGTCTTGAAAGATAGTTTTTATACCACTTTGAAACTTTTCATCTTCTAGGTGTTTTTGTAATCTTTATCTCAGCTATGAATTTGGCAAATATGGTACGCAGTCTATTGAAACTTCGTATCAAATGAATTAACTTAGAATTTTGAAAGAATATGGTAGGAAAATATTTAGCAAAGGCATTTCTTTTTTTAATTACTATCTTGAATCATTCAGAACTTGGAAATCAGAGTATGATAGCTAATGTAACATGGATATGTTAGTTATATTATCTTTTTGTTCAGGAAAATGGGAACATTTACATAGGTTTTCATGGAGACATTTTATGTTGAAGATTATTGTCGATCTCTAAAAACAATATCTTTGTTAGTAACTGTTTTATGTTGATTTGTTAGAAATGAAAGTTATATGGTCTTTAGTGATCTAAGCTCTAGTTTTTAATGCATCTGTATCTAATGTTCTTCTATTACTATTTTTAACAGACTAAAGACAATGTGATGATGAATAACATGAGGCAAATAAACAAGTATCTGTTGCTTTGAAACTAGAAACAAGATGTGGGGCAGATGTAGGAATTTTTATTATTTTTTTTACAACTTCAGTAGTAATTATACTTACAGTCTTAACAAGTACACAGCAGGCTCACTATATCAAATGTGTCATTTTCCACCTATTTTTGTCTACTTCTAAAGAAGCTGTTTATCAAGGGAGCACACTACTTCTACCACTGTAAGTTCCGTGGAAACATCAGGAAAATAATGAATACATATATGTTTGTGATATAGAGTGGGATAGATTATGTTTCGTTGGTTATTAAATATCATGTTAGCTAGCCACTGCTAATGTTTGGTATACCAAAGCACTTAGCTAAAGATGATAATCCATTACCTAAATATTCACTAACAGTGGCATGGATGAGAAAATGATACAAATTTTTAGGAAAGGGCATTTTAAAATCATGTTTTTGCTCTAGTAATATACATTTTATTGCACTAAGTTGTAGATTTGTAATCAGGAAGAGTTATTAGACATATATAAAACTAGATAATAAAGATTAAATAAAAGACTAATTGTAAACTAGAAACCAAAAATATTAGTTACATGTAGGGGGTATTTCAGTCATTTATAAATAAAGTCATTCAAAATATTAAAAAAACAAGTTCTAAGCTAAGGAGGTAATAATCATTTGACTCTGGAATTGTTCAGTCGTTTATTTTATTTAATTCCTCATGCTTATCCTTGTGCATTATGTGTGTCAATATTATTTTCTGAAAAGCCCATTTACTGATAAAGATATATAAATATATCTTTTGAGAATAGATGTTGTCATTAAGTAAGGCAAATCACTATTGCAAACAAAACCTATATCCTGTGAAATGGAATTGTGTGTACTGGCAAACATACCAATATTGATCTATATGACTGTTATTAAAAAGAAGCCTATTTCTCAAACTAGGTCGTTCTTTCATGAATTTTTGGTTGGAAGCAATGTATCCATGATTAAAGTAAGACATCATTACATTAACTTCTATTGAATACATTTAATACTATCACCACTGGCCCAAGACTTTATAAACTAGTAGTATGTAAACACAGTTAAGAGTTTTAACTATATTCAAAATACATATGACTGTTTGACTTTAAGGTATGTCGTGGAGAATCAGCAGTATGTTATTGGGGAGGAAATGATGAATGAATCTGTTTTTCTCTTACTGGTGAGAGATTCCTGGTTAAGGTGAATAGGGTGCTTTTTTGATACAGTGAGTAAAATAGATAAAGTCTATACTTTGCACCTGTAAATAGGATTGAAGAACTAAGCATATTTGGAATTTGAGATGTTAAAAAAAAAATCCTAAAAAAAAAAAAATTAAACCACAAGGGGTTTCTTCCTTCACATCTGGGCAGAGAAGATGAATACCAAGGAAGAAGAAAAGATTATTTAACCTGTTTAAAAGTAGTTGGATCTCTCAGTGCTTTGTGACCGCCTAGAGGGGTGGGATAGGGAGGGTGGGAGGGAGATGCAAGAGGGAGGAGATATGGGGATATATGTATATGTATAGCTGATTCACTTTGTTATAAAGCAGAAACTAACAAATGATTGTAAAGAAATTATACTCCAATAAAGATGTTAAAAATAAAAAATAATTGGGTCTGTATTTAATATGAATAGCATGAAACCTTACTTAATTTTTGAGCGACCTCCCCGAAAAGCAAATGTCTAATGAGGTATTGTGATGTAGAAATTCCATCCAGGTGGTTTAACGAGTTCATAAGTGAGTTTGTACTTAATTGATTTAAACTAAGTAAGCAGAACTTCTTGAATATATTGTAATTAAAATAAACAACTCCAACAACTTTTACAGTAGTTTTGCCAGTAAGTATACATTTTGAAAGAATGGAATTAAATTTACTATGCTTTAAAAAATATCCTGATTTGACAAATAAAGGAGCAAGCAAATGTGGTGGAAGGAACTTTACGCAATTTGTGCCCTGCTTCTCAAGTTGGGATACATGACATTGTGTTCAAGGGATACTCTAAGGATTCTAAGCCTTAGAATCTAAGCTATGGGAACAAACATAATAATTCTTGAAGTATCAATTTTACTTAGAGTATATAATTTAAACCACTTTAATATTACAGTAAGCATGAGTAAATTAGGCATGAATGTAGAATTTTAAAGGAGCTTTTAGACAAAATCAAACTTCAGAGAAATTTCAAGTGACCCCATTGTATAACTCCAGACCTCATTGTTCTTCTGTTATTGGTACTTCGGTGAGAAAAAACTAAGGCGCACAGGGCCACAGAAAGAACTCTAGAAGACTCTATCTAATGCTAGTTTGGCCAGTAAAGTCCTGTAACTTTGAGCAGAATTATTTAACTCTCTCTCTCAGCTTTTCTCACCACTAACATGAAGGAGGCTTATATGGCAATATAGGTTTCTATCCTTTAGTATCTTGACCAGCCAGAAAGAGAAATATAGTATATCAGGCTTAGGTTTTTTTTTTTTTTGTCTTTATAATGGGAATGATTATGGGGGAGGGGTAGATTATACATTAAAAATGCAAGAGGATAAGAAATGGAAAGAATGAAAAATTTCAGTGATTAGGTCCAGTCAGTATAAACCGAAGGGAAAATATTTAGATTTTTTTTCATTTAGAAATTTTTGTGGTATTAATCACAAAATTAACAGTAGTTTCAGTTTTACACTTAATTTCAGACTCAGCTCACACTTCATTTCCTCAACAAAATCTTTCCTAGGAATATTCTCTACAATGATGTCTTTCTTTCTTTTCCTTTAGTGTTTATAAATGTTGCTACACCCTGTAATCATGTACATGTGGGAGGCTGCAAGATGTAGTTTAAAGAAAAAAAAGACTTTGGAGTCAGACTTGTATTTCAGATCTCAGATCCTGATATGCCCTTTATTTTGGAAAGTCATTTAACCTCTATGAATTTCAATTTCCTTCTCCAAAATGAAGATGGCAATGCTTACTTCACAGAGTTGTTAAGAACTGAGGGGACTTCCAGTGGTTAAGAATCCGCCTTCCAGTGCAGGGAACACAGGTTCGATCCCTGGTCAGGCAACTAAGATCCCACATGCCCTGCAGCTCTAGAGCCGGCACACCACAACTAGAGAGCCCACGTGCCGCAACTGAGACCTGACGCAGCCAAATAATAAACAAATATTAAAACAAAAAACCAACAAAAAAAACCAACAACAACAAAAAAACGGGACTTCCCTGGTGGTGCAGTGGTTAAGACTCTGTGCTCCCAATGCAGAGGGCCCAGGTTCGATCCCTGATAGGGAACTAGATCTCACATGCATGCCACAGCTAAGAGTTCGCATGCCACAACTAAGGAGCCCATGTGCCGCAACTAAGGAGCTGGTGAGCTGCAACTAAGGAGCCCATGTGCCACAACTAAGGAGCTGGCGAGCTGCAACTGAGGAGCTGGCGAGCTGCAACTAAGGAGCCCACCTGCCACCACTAAGGAGCCCACCTGCTGCAACTAAGACCCGGTGCAACCAAATAAATAAATTAATTAATTAAAAAAAAGAACTGAGGTCATGTATGTGAAAATGCCTACCATGTATGTCTAACTTGGATTATACAGTTGACTCTTGAACAGTGGGGTGGGGGGGGAGTAGGGGTGCCAACCCCCCGTCCCCCACCCCCCACAGTACAAAACCTGAGTTTAACTTTGTAATTGGTCCTCCATAGGTGTGATTCTCCCCTATCCAAGGTTCCTTATATGTTGATTGAACCAACCTTGGATTGTGTAGTACTATAGTACTTACTGAAAAAAATCCTGGGTGTAAGTGGACCCGTACAGTTCAGACTGCTCTGGTTCAAGGGTTAACTGTATACTCAGTAATCTTCTTTTCCTCTTCATATGCTATTTTGGCATAATTTGCTAATAGCTTCATGTATAAACATCTTCTTTAAAGTAGATTTTAAAGTTCTTGAAACAGGTGATGGTGTTCTTCGCTTCTTCTGTGCCCTTTTGTCGTAGCACCTATTAATGAAGTATTTGCATAGAAGATGTTTAATTAAAAAAAATTGGATGGTGTGACACTTAGTAATTTAGGAAGCAGCTACTGAGAAACATTTAGATAAACTAGAACTTTGCAATTATTACTAAAAAGACAGTTCAGGGTAGATGGAGTGGGGTTTAGTATTTTTCTGTATATTTATTACTGGTAATAGGATGATACCAATGATGTCTATTTGAGATATTTTATACTATCAAATTTAATATTTTATATATTTTCTTTATATTTCCCTTATGTATTTCTTTATGTATTTTTAAATCTATTTTCTAATTAATTTGTATTTGTATTCTTAGTTGATGGGCATAATCTGTATGAGGATTATTTTAGAGTAATTTTAGAGTAATTTTTTAAACTGTCATCTTAAAAAATGAAAAATTGAAATTATAGGTAAAAGATTCTGAAAATGCTGCAGGTTATTTTGAAGGTTAATTCTGAAGGTCAAAATAGCATAAAATAGGAGTCAAAAGTTCTACATCTTCCACCACTTTCAAGACACTTAACCACATTTTACCTCAGTTTCCTTAGCATTGGATGGAGGAAGTTATGCTTACCTTACATAGTTAATATGAGGGAGAAAGGAAATAATGTGTTCAATAATCAACACCTACTATGTGCCAGGCTCTGTGCTAAAGTGAGGGATACAATAGTGAATAAAACAGACACAGTCCTTATCCTCTTGGAGCTTATATTTTAGCGCTAACATGAACACACTATTTAGTCAAGTTAGATGTTGACAAATCATGCTACGTTTATGTTGCATTTCAAGGAATAAAGTGCTTCTATATTTTATTTTTGTTGTAGATAAGTATAAGCACCAAAGCCGTTTTCATGTCAAGCCATTTTTGACACAAATTTTTAAACCATTACACATTTCCTGCTTTCTAAGATAGAAAATATTGAACATAATTTAATTATTTTATTCATTCAGGTTTAAGTAATTATAGCTAACATCTGTCGAGTTTATATACATACATACATATATATGGCATAAATATGTTTTATTTGTGCTTAGCACTTTGCCCATGTTAGTTTATCCTTACAACCATTATAAGGTAATATATTATTCCGTTTACACCGCCTGAGAAATAGGTTAGGTAGCTTGCTCAAGATTACACCAGTGGCCCTGCCAGAATTCGAGCACAGGTCTGACTGTACTCTGAGCAATTACATTTCTATATTCTATTCTGAATATCTTTTATTGTGGAGTGTGGTAGTATAGTTCTCTCTAGTGTTTTCTTTTCAGTTGTGACTTTACGCACTTGTTCCCTTCCCCACTTATAGTTTCTAATCTACTGGAGATGCCTTTTTGTGGCAGTCAGTGGCAGACTACAGGCCATAACTGACCAGTACACATGTTCATTAGGCCCATACTGTGTCTTTACAAAAAAGTATGTTTCTAACATTAAAAAATGACATTTTATATAAATCCGTACTTTTAGCTTTTTAAGATTCAGCAACACTGCAACCTCTTTCCCACAGGACAATAGTTGGTTAGAGTGGCTGTCCCCTTGAGATAGGGCATGTATTCTCCAGTTTGCCACAATTCCCACTTAACCTATTTGTTATCTGCCTCACCTCATAGGTATTTGAGTTTGTGATCTTTGCTCATACATATTCTTCTTTTTCCATCATATCTTGGGCAACTTTTCATATTCGTGAAAATGATAATACAGAGTTTATCAAGAGCTTACCAAGTGTGAAATAATTTTCTAGAGCCTGCCATAGAACCTATTAATTTATTTAATCCTCATAATAGTATCACCATTTTGCATTTGAAGAAATGGTAGCAGAGAGAGATTAAGTAATTTGCTCAAATTACTGCAATAAGAAGCCAAGCTGATAAAAGGCCAAACTGTGAGTTGAACCCATGTAGTCTGTTCCTAGAGTGTAAGCTCTTAACCACTACGTTATACTCCTTGGCATTTAATAATTAATTCATATAGATACACATCTTTCTTTTTAATGACTCTATTGTATCATAAGTTACGTTATATTTAGTCAGTCCTCAATTGATGTCCATAGAGGTTTCTTATTTTTCATGTGACAAATGTTGCAGATAATAACACTGTACATTTATTATTGCATATTTGTGAGTTTTTTAAAAAATATAAGTTAAATTACTATAAATAGAATTTTGGGGTCAACACTATCTGCGTTTAAAATTTTTGATAGAAATTACACCCTTTTTGGAAGACAAGTTTGTACTAATTGTAATTAATATTCTCACTTTCATTTGGTATTATCTTTTTAATCTTTACGAGTTCTTCTGAGATACAACTCTTTCTTGAGTTACATACATGGATTAAATTGCAGACGACAGATACCCACCTCACAATTACCTTAAGTGAAAAGGGGAATTTATTAATTTACGTAGAGTATAGATGAGGAACTGACTTTAGATACTCAAGCAGTGTGTCCAGGGGATTACTGTAATGATGGACACTTATTCTCCGTTTTAGTGCTTTGATTTTTCAGTATGCTGCATGCTGACTTCCTTGATGTAGCCAGAATTGGGGCAGGGAGGGTGCAGGTTAGGAGATTATAGTAATAGTCAATCAGGTTTTCCGTACCCAACTAGTGAATCCAGAGGAGAGATTTTCTTTTTCATGGCATTTGTATATAAAATTCCAGGTTGCTTCTTCACCTGGCTTGGCTCACAGGTCCATCTTTGGGCCAATCATTGTGACTGGGAAAGTGAGGACTGTGATTGGCCAGGTCTGTATTTCATGTCTGTTTTGGGATTGGGACACTAAATAGGCAGCGTCACCAGAATCACACGCAGAAGGGGATAGGGAAGCCTTCAAAAGAAGAGGGGTTTCTGCCACTAGAAGGGCAGAATTTAGAGGTTTTCTTGTCTTTATGCCTTTTTGCTTTCTTATTTTCCCCCCTAAGAGTATAGTTTATCTGCCCTATTTCCTTTCTCCTGCTTCTTCCATGAAAGTGGTCCTCTGGCAGATAGTTCTCATTGGAACTGGAACAAGTTAATGTGTGAGAACTAGTGGGTTAAACTCAGGGCCCCCTAATATCAACAGTGGTTAATTTATCAGGAGCACTCACAATGACTGACTTCCACTTTTTCATACACTGCATAAGTGTGGTTATCTAAGGGCATTTTAGAACAGTAGTATGCATGTAATAGAGAGTAAGATTTTACTAGTTTTTACAATAGTTCTTTTATGTTGCTTTATTTAAATTTTTGATCAGCTATGAGCCTTTATTTTACAAATTAATTAATTAATTAATTAAATTTTATTTTTGGCTGCCCTGGGTCCTTGTTACTGTGCACGGGTCCTCTCTCGTTGCGGCAAGCGGGGGCCACTCTTTGCTGCGGTGGGCGGGCTTCTCATTGCAGTGGCCTCTCTTGCTGCAGAGCACAGGCCCTAGGCGTGCAGGCTTTAGTAGTCCTAGTGCAGGGGCCCAGTAGTTGTGGCTCACGGGCTCTAGAGCTCAGGCTCAGTAGTTGTGGTGCACGGGCTTAGTTGCTCTGCGGGACGTGGGATCCTCCCAGACCAGGACTCGAACCCGTGTCCCCTGCATTGGCAGGCAGATTCCTAACCACTGCACCACCAGGGAAGTCCCTAGCTATGAGTCTTTAGTCTTTTTTTCTACAAACGATCCCTCCCAGTATTTCCTAAGTTTTGTTCCTAAGTTTAGCACTTTTCAGGGAAATGTTATGATAGGTATGATGTTAAGAGATTTTTATGTGGTCAAGTAAATTTGGAAAGTGGTATATAATATATCTCTCCTTATGGAGATTAACAGTATACTAGAGCATATTAACATGTTAAAGATGTGAATGGTGTTACAGTTGTGGAGCCTGTTGAACTTTATTTAGTCTAGTGTTTCCAAAACTTTTTGAAAATGGAACATTTTTTCAAGACATACCAGAATTCTGTTCAACACTTCTTTGGGAAATAGTGGTCTTTCCCCTGCAAATGATATTTTGGAAGTCTATATAACACCTTTATATTCTTTTAGCTTTTTGCTGTAGAAATAGTGGTTTCCTACAGTAATCTCTACTATGAAAATTAATTTTTTTTCTGGATTTGCCTTTAAAGTATATATATGTATATATACTTTAAAATGTAAATATGTATATATATATATATTTTTTTTTTTCCCCCAGTTATCACCTCTGACTTTTTTTTCTTTTTCTTTCCACATTAAAAGATTGGCTGACTATATTATCTTATTCAGAAAATCTATGATAGCAAAGACCAGTCTTGATTCTGTTACTACTGTATGGGGAAAGAACCCTGGAATAAGTTCTATTTTGGATTTTTCCAGTGAGCATTTGGTATCATTATTTGTAAAATGTAAAGATGAAAAGATGCTTTTTAAAATCTCCTTCAGCTCTAAAATCTTAATAATCCCAATCTCAGGAACATACCTCATGTTTACCATTCTCTCATTGCTTGTATTCACATTATCTACAACCTGTTACTGACAGCAAAATTGTTGATTTGAAATGTCTTCCTTGCTTCAAACAGGAAAAACTGCTAGAAGACACTGACATTCATACCAAGTGTAAATGGAAATAATAAATGTCTGTTACTTCCATTGCAAAATATGTGCAGTTTTATTTCATTCACTATCTCATGCTGCAGAGAGTTCAAATTGGAAAATGTTTAAGATTTAGAATAAAAATTTACACACATGTAAGTGTAATAACTGATTCACACAATCAAGCTTAGAAGAATAATAGAGATTTAGAGGTTTCAAGGTATTACCTTTTTCTTTTTAAATTTAAATTGTAGTGATACACCAGAGACCTGGAAAGCAAAAATTAGTATTCTCCCCAAATACTATGATTATTTTGCTATTAAATATTTAAAATGAAGCTATTGTAAAAATAAGACATATACCTTCATGAACAATATTATGTTTTAGGTTCACACAGATATTCAGAATAGTAGGTAGGCTGTGGATTAGACCACCTGGGTTTATACCTGAGTTAAGTGTAGGTTTTAGAGTTACTTAACTTCTCTAAGCTTCAATTTTCTCATCCACGAAATGGGGAAAAATCCTTTGCCTACCTGAGAGGGTTGTTTTGATAAGTGAAATAATAAATGTAAATGTTGAGTGAGTGTGCCCACATAATAAATATTCATTAAGTGTTTGTTGTTATATATTGTAATAATTTGAATCTAATTACCTTTACAAAGATGATAACAGAAAACAACCAATATAAATTTTAGATATCTGACCCAATCATGGTTTATTTCCATGCTGTTTTTTTCTTTTATTTTATCTTATTTTAGGAACATCATTAAGGAACAATACTGTACTGGGGTTTTGCTTGATCTAAATTCTTATTTTCCAGCTTAATTCTGGTGTTGTTAGAGTCAGAAGATGCTGTTTGTAGTGTAGTAACTAAGGACAAGAATTTGAGATTTTTGAGGTGCAGGTTTAAAGTAAAGTATATATGGGAAACTGCTTCTGATATTCTCTAGGGCTTGTTAAGATCTGTGGAGAAAACTGCCTCTACATACAGATATGTAGGTATTATAGTTATGAAATACTTTAGTTAAAGTGGAAAAGTTTTAAGTGTTGTACAAATGGTGCAGTAATACAGGGTGGTAAAGTGATAGCAAAATGAAACTATTTACATAGATAATTGTTGATTTGTAGAAAAGAGAGTTTTAATTGACATATGAGGAAAATAGTAAATCCCAGGGACAGTGAGCCAAGGCTTAGACCTTGTGTTTGGGTTGACTTGGGGCATAAGACAAATGAATATTATATATAAAAGGAGATCGATACTTTATAAAATCAGGTACCAAAAGAAAATCTCTAGAACTTAAAGCATTGCCAAAGATGATTTTGGGCAGGAAGGTTTGAGAATAATTGACTTAGGTCAGTATTGGGCTTGGAATTTTCCGGTTTTCTTCTGCAGATGGGTCTATGAAGCATTATTAATTTAAAAAAATTGTCACGTATGCATCATAATGAAACATTCATTACTTTCTGATTCTAAATGCAATTCAGAAGTGGGTCATATCTAATAACATGAGAAACTTGAAATAGAGACCCCCCCACCCCCATAAGTAGGAACTTTTAAACAGCTAAATAGGTATGGATCTGATTTTATTACTATTGTTTTCCTGGCCTGTCATTTCCTGTTGATTAATCTGTTAGTCTGACCATAGCCTGACTTGTTAACAGACAATGCAACACAATTCAGTAACTGTCTCAGTCTACTTGGGTTGCTGTAACAAAGTACCATAGACTAGGTGGCTTATAAACAACGGAAATTTACTTCTTACAGTTTTGGCGTCTGGGAAGTTCAAGATCAAGTTACCAACAAATTCAGTGTCTAGTGAGGGCCTACTTCCTGGTTCATAGACAGCCATTTTCTCTCTGTCTCCTCACATGGCAGAAAATGGGAGGGAACTCTCTGGGTCTCTTTTATAAGGGTACTGACCCCATTCATGAGGGCTGTGTCCTCATGACCTAATCACCTCCCAAAGGCCCCACATCCAAACACCATTACACTAGGGGAATAGGTTTCAGCATGTGAATTTGGCGGGGCCTGACACAAATATTCAGCCTTTGGCAGGTATGTGCCATGTGATGTGCTTTGTGTTTTGTTAAGCTAATACTACTGAATGTTCATAGTGTCATCCTTTAGGGACGAGGAGTTGGTTGTAAAGTAGGTTTACAGGTTTATTTATTTATATATTAAAACACTTGCCAAGTCCTGTGTGACAGGGTTTACTAAACTTTTTATGTAAAGGGCCAGATAGTAAATATTTTAGGCTTTGTGGGATGTATAATTTCTATCACAGCCACTCAGCTCTGCCCTTATAGCATAAATGCAGCCATAGACAATATGTAAATAAATGAGCATGACTGTGTTCCAACGAAACTTTATTTACAAAAACAGATGGTTGGCCAGAGTTGGCCCAAGGGCCATAGTTTCTCAGTCCATGCTCAGAGACACAGTTTGTGTTAGGAAAGTATAATTTTAAGTTACCTGCATGTGAATTAAACTTATATTAAAATTTGCATTGTAAACCACCACAAAACTTAGTGGCTTAAAACTACGATTTAATGTTTCTCACATTTCTATGAATTAACTCAGTCATTCTCCTTTATGTGGCATTGGTTGGGGTTCTGGTATAGCAGCAGACATCTGGAGGCTTGATTGGGACTGTTGTCCAGGGCCTTGGTTGTCCTGCATGTGGGTTTCTCCACATGGCTGATTCATTAGCCTCATGGTGCGATGGCTGGGTTCCAAGAAGTATTCCAAGAGCAAGCATTGTGACAGGGAGGAAACAGATCTGCCAGGATGATTAAAGGGTAGGCCTGAAACTGGCATAGCCTCACTTCTGACATTATTCTATTGGTCGAAATACTCAGAGGCTCAGCCCAGAGTCATCGTGGGAAGAGACTAGGAATACTAGGAAGCATGATTAATTCGGGGTCATCAAAGTGGCAGTCTATCACAGGATTGTTTTGGTTGCAAGTGACCATTCAAATTGGGCTAGCCTTAGTAAAGGGGGCATTTATTGTAAGAATACTGGGGTGTCTATCTCAAAGAACCTAAATATGGGATGAGGCCCTAGGAATATTGGACCCAAGGTTTGAAGGTCCTAAGGACTGTTTCTCATCTTGCTTCACTCTGTAAAGTAAGCTCTATTTTCTCTTACCACAGACCTGCCTTTTTTGCAGTGTGAAAAACATTACCATTGACTGCTCCTGTATTGTTTAGATCTTCCCATTTCAGCCATTCAGAAAAGGACTGACTTTATTTTCGCAGTTTTGTTTCTAAAATACTTGAGGAAGAACTTTGTCCTGGACCAGTCATTTGTGATAAGAGGATAGAGGTTATGTTGGACCATGTGGACAGGAGTAGGAGCAGTTAACAGAAAAGGGATGCTGGATATTTAACTCCCAAGTAGTTCGCTTGCTTTCTTCCTAACCATCTATTTCCTGACATAAACTAATTTGGTAATTATTTTAATAAGTAATTTGTTTCCCCATTTCAGGCCTAGTTTACTTTTTTTCTTCAGCTATCTGCCTTTGGCTGTTTCATTGTTCTGCTGGAGAGTAGGCTGAAGTAAGGACTGGAATTAGTTCAGTATTTGAATATTCACTGTAATTTCTTCTTGCTTTGAGTAGGGTATAGCAGCATTTAGTATCTATTATTTCACTTTGCCACCATTAACATAGACTCAGATATGAAGGTGATCCTACTGTGCTGTTATTCATTGATTCCTAAGGTTGATTTGGGTGATTTGGTTGGCTGAGTGAGTATATCCTTTCTCTGGAAAGGGTCCACTTGCATACAAGAATGCAGGAACTATAATACAGAATGAAATAAGAGCTGTAATAGATACAAACAACATACTGTGGATGCACAGAGGAAGGAACAATTAATTTTGACTGAGTGGCTGTAGGAGGGATGGTATTTTAAAGGAGATGGTTTGAGCGGGCGTGGAAGAATGAATAACCCATCCTTAGAAAAACAAGGAAAGGTAATTTGGCTGACAGGTTTCTTTCCCTGTTGAAGGGGTGGCACCAGAATGTCTTGGCTAAAGTAGATGAGCTTAAATATAGGTATAGAGGATTCAGGATAAACAGCAGCGTGTACTTCTTTTAACCGTTTTCGGTTAAAATTACAAGAGCTAATTTGGTTTTGCTACATTCAGGCCTTAGGTGACTATGTGGTAGTTTGAAATTTGAGAATTTGATTTTTTAAATAAAAGAGTTTATCTCAAAGACTCAGATTTTGGATATAGAAAGAACTTTAAGGATTATCTGTACTCACCCACTCTAGTACATAAAGAAACTAAGACCGAGTTAAATGACTTATTTAAGTTTACACATCTAAATGATAGAGTTGGAGCTAAATCCAGGCTACTTTACTCCTAGTCTTGGGTATTAAAAAAATTATATGGTGTATCCTTTGTAGTAAGATTTGTCCCAAATACCCCATTCAAATTATCTACTGTAGGAGTTTTAAAATTTGAGATATAACATGTATACAGTAAAATGCACAAACATTAATTATACAGTGTGGTGAATTTTTCATATGTATAGATCCTTGTAAGTACCACCCATGAACATTTCCAGCACTCCAGAATTTTCCTTCATGCCTTTTACTAGTCAATATCTAATTCCCCTGCCACCTCCAAGTAATCACTATTCTGATTTTTATCATAAAAGATTAACTTTGCCTGTTCTTGAATTTTATATAAATTAATGACTTCTTTCGCTCATTATTATGTCTATGATATTATCCACGTTGTGTGTAGCAGTTATTCGTTCTTTTTATTAATATGTGGTATTCCACAGAACAAGTTGAATTATTATTTTTCTGTTGGTGGACATTTGACTTGTTTCTAGTTTTTGACTTTTTAATAAAGCTGTCATGGATATTCTCATATGGGTCTTTTGATAAATATATTGTCTCCATTCTAGGTGTAGAATTTCTGAGTTATTGTTTCCCCAGAAGGTTGTACTATTTTCTGTCCCCACCAACAATGGAGGAAAGTTTCAGTTGCTCTACATTCTTGTCAAAATTTGCTATTGTCAGTCTTTTTTTTTTTTTAATTTTATTTATTTTATTTATCTATTTATGGCTGTGTTGGGTCTTCATTTCTGTGTGAGTGCTTTCTCTAGTTGTGGCAAGTGGGGGCCACTCTTCATCGCGGTGCGCGGGCCTCTCACTATCGCGGCCTCTCTTCTTGCGGAGCACAGGCTCCAGACGCACAGGCTCAGCAATTGTGGCTCACGGGCCTAGTCGCTCCGCGGCATGTGGGATCTTCCCAGACCAGGGCTCGAACCCGTGTCCCCTGCATTGGCAGGCAGATTCTCAACCACTGCGCCACCAGGGAAGCCCTGTCAGTCTTTTTAATTTTGACCATTCTGGTGAGCGTGTAGTGGCTTCTAATTTATATTTCCCAGATAAGTAATCATATGTTGAGCACCTTTTAATGTATTAATTTAAAATATATATATTTTTAATAGGACTGTCTTTGTCTTATGGATTTGTGGGAATTTTTTATAATTCTGAATATGGGAACTCTGTGTATATGTATGGCAAATATCTTCTCACAGTCTGTGGCTAGGCTTTTCACTCTCTTAATAGTGTCTTTTAAAAAATAAAAATTCTTAACAGTAATGAAGTTCAATTTATTAAATTTTCTTTTTATGATTAGTGGATTTCTTGTGTCTTGTTTAAACAGTCTTTGCCTGTTACAGGATCATTAAAATATTATCCAAATTTTCTTGAAGCTTTATTACTTTCCCTTTCACTTAAGGTTCTGTGATACATTTCAAATTAATTTGTATGCATGACGAAGTAGAGATCAAGAATTTCTTTTGAACATATGGATAGCCAGTTGATCTGGCATCATTTTTTGAAAAAACTGTCTTTTCCCCACTGGATTGTAGGGTACCTTTGATATAAATCAGGTGGATTTGTTTCTACAGTGTTTCTGTTCCACTGGTCTGTTTGTCTATCTTTGCACTAACATTACCTTGTCTTAATTACTATAGCTTTATACTAAGTCTAGATATCTGGTAGTATAAGTTCTCCAAAGTTTTTCTTCTTCTTCAATTCTTTTTTTTGTTTTTTTTGGAGGGGAAGGCTGTACTCCATCATTTGTATTGTCATATGCATTTAGAATCAGATTACAGTTTAAAAAATCTGTTGGTATTATGACTGGGATTGCATTGAAGCTGTAGATCAGTTTGGAGAGAATTGGCATGTTACAGTATAGTCTTCCATTCTATGACTATGGATTATCTGTCTATTTCCTTGGGTCTTTAAGTTCTCTCAGCAGTGTTTTATGGTGTTCAATCTAGATGTCTTGCATAACTTTTGTTAAGTTTATGGCTAGGCATGTAATGTTGTAAAAATGTTGTAAATGGTATTGTTTATTTAAATTTCATTTTCCAGTTGTTTCATATTAATTCATAGAAATACCATTGATTTTTGTATTTTGGTCTAATGAACAGCAGCCTTGCTAAATTAGCTTTTCTTTTTATTGCTTTCTATTTTATTTATTTGAAAAATTGTTTTAATTTTTAATATTTTTAATTGAATGAAAGATTCTTTAAATTCTACAGTGCTTTACAGTTTTCAAAAGTTTTACAAACATGATTTCATATAATCCCATAATAAACCCCTTTTCCCCCTACTCCTTTATTGCCCTTCCCCCCTTCTCTTCCCTCTGGTAACCACTAGTTTGTTCTCTATATCTGTGAGTCTGCTTCTTTTTTGTTTTATTCACTAGTTTGTTGTGTTTCTTTTTTAATTAATTTTTATTGGAGTATGGTTGCTTTACAATGTTGTGTTAGTTTCTGCTGTACAGCAAAGTGAATCAGCTATATATATACATATATCTCCTCTTTTTTGGATTCCCTTCCTGTCTAGGTCACCACAGAGCACTGAGTAGAGTTGCCTGTGCTATACAGTAGGTTCTCATTAGTTATCTATTTACTACATAGTAGTGTATACATGTCAATCCCAATCTCCCAATTCATCCCCCCCACCTTCGCCCCTTGGTATCCATATGTTTGTTCTCTACTTTTTTATGTCTTTGTCTCTATTTCTGCTTTGCAAAGAAGTTCATCGGTATCATTTTTCTAGATTCCACATAAAAGTGATATTATACGATATTTATTTTTCTCTTTCTCACTTATTTCACTTTGTATGACAGACTCTAGGTCCACCGCATCTCTGCAAATGACGCAATTTCGTTCCTTTTTATGGCTGAGTAATAGTCCATTGTATACATGTACCACATCTTTATCCATTCCTCTGTTGATGGACTTTTAGATTGCTTCCATGTCCTGGCTATTGTAAATAGCACTGCAGTGAACATTGGGGTGCATGTATTTTTTTGAATTATGGTTTTCTCCGGGTATATGCCCAGTAGTGGGATTGCTGGGGCATATGATAGTTCTATTTTTAGCTTTTTAAGGAACCTCAATACTGTTCTCCATAGTGGCTGTATCAATTTATATTCCCACTGAGTTTGTTGTGTTTTAGATTCCACATATAAGTGTTACCGAGTCCAAGCTCATACTGCTTGCCACATAACATGCCAATAATTCGAGAGACAAATTGTTGGGGCAAGGAATAGAGACTTTATTTGGAAAGCCAGGAAACTGAGAAGATGGTGGACTAGTGTCCCGAAGAACCATCTTGCCTGAGTTAGAATTTAGGCTTCTTTTATAGTAAAAGAGGAGGGAGTGTGGTTGGTTGTGCAAATTTCTTGGTGCTGTAATCCTTTGTTCTTGCAGCTGTCCGCTAGGTCTGATCACAGTGTCCCTATAAACCTCCATTAAGACAAAAGTTATTCTTTGTTCTGCAACTTTTTAATCTCTATATGAATAGAAAAGTTTTAAAGGTCAGAGCCTTGAGAATGGTCTATCCTGTATATTTCTGGCTATAGGCAACATTTATTTATTAACTTGTAGCAAAAGCAATAGAACACAAAGGTTAAAGTAAAAGAAAGAGATCCAATGTGGAGTCAGATTTGTTCTTCCCTATTCCATAAGTGATATCATACAGTATTTGTCTTTCTCTGACTTATTTCACTTAGCATAATGGCCTCCAAGTCCATCCATGTTGCTGCAAATGGCAAATAAATTAGCTTATTTTTAATATTTAGTAGTTTGTAGATTCTTTTGTATTTCCTGTTTACAACCATATCATGTGAGGATAATGATGACATTACTTACTCCTTTTTAGTCTTTATACTTTTTTGTTTTTCCTTATTGCAATGATCAAGATTTTCAGAACAATGTTTAGTAGAAATAGTGATAGTTTTATTCCTGAACTTAGGGGGGGAAAATGTTCACTATTTCAACATTAATTATTATGTTAGCTATAGGTTTTTGTAGGTACCCTTTGTCAGATTAAAGAAGTTTCCCATCTATTCCTAGTTTTCTAAATTATTAATGGCTAAATTTTATTTAAATATATTTATATTTAATTTAAATATAAGTTAATTATTAATGGTTAAATTTTATGAAATGGTTTTTCTGCTCTTACTGAGATAAATCATATGATTTGTGCCCTTAATTCCATAATATAGTGAATTACACTGATTTCAATGTTAAACTAACTTTGCACTCCTAGGATGAGTCCCACTTGGTCACAGTGTATAGTATCACTGGATTTAATTTGTCAATATTTTGTATGGGATTTTTATGTCTATTCACTAGCCTGTAATTTTCCTTTCTTGTAAAAATTTTTGTCAGGTGTTGGTATCAAGTTTTGCTGGCCTCATAAAAACTAGTCTCTGTCTCTCTTTTTTATTCTTTGAAAGAGTTTGTGTTAGATTGGTACATTTCATCTGTGCTAGAAAAGAATGTTCTGCAATTTGTTGATGTTAGTGTTATGTGTCAACAAGGTCAAATTGTTTAATCATGTTGATCAAATCTTTTAATGATTTTCTTTCTGTTTTTGTCAGTTATGACAGAAGAATCTTAAAATTACCAACTATGACCATAGATTTTTCCTTTCAGTTCTTTCAACTTTTACTTTATGTATTCTGGAGCTCTTGTTAGGTATATAAAAATTTAGGATTGTTATAATTTACAATTGAACTATTATGTCATTATAAAATGTCTTTCTCTATCTCTAGTAGTATTCCTTGTCTTGAAGTCTACTTTAGAACGTCTATTAATATGATTGCTCTTTCTTTTCATCAGTATTTCTACAGTTTATTTTTTTCTTTTTATTTCAAGCTATCTGTATTCTTTTGTTTAAGGTATATCTTTTGGAAGTAGCATATTATTGGGTCATGTTTATTTGATCCAGTTTGACAATCTTTGTGGATTTCTTTTTAAGCTCTTAATTTTATTTATTTATTTATTATCTATTTTTGGCTACGTTGGGTCTTCGTTGCTACGCGCGGGCTTTCTCTAGTTGCAGTGAGCAGGGGCTACTCTTTGTTGCGGCGCGTGGGCTTCTCACTGCGGTAGCTTGTCTTGTTGCGGAGCTGGGCTCTAGGTGCACGGGCTTCAGTAGTTGTGGCATGCGGGCTCAGTAGTTGTGGCTCATGGGCTCCCGAGTGCAGGCTCAGTAGTTGTGGCACACAAGCCTAGTTGCTCCGCGGCATGTGGGATCTTCCTGGACCAGGGATCGAGCCTGTGTCCCCTGCATTGGCAGGCAAATTCCTAACCACTGCGCCAACAGGGAAGTCTCAATCTATGTGTTCTAATTGGAATGTTTATTTACATTTAATGTGATTACTAACATAGTTGGGTAGACTTCTGTCATCTCACCAACTCTTTTCTATCTATCTCATCTGTTCCTTGTGTTTTTTTTCATTCTTCCCTTCCTACGTTTTTTGATTTGTCAACTTTTATAAATTTCATTTTTACTAATTAACTTTTCAGTTATACATTCATCTATAATTATACTTTTTTAGTCATCCTAGAGATTTTCATAAACATCTTTGATTTATTGGTGTATCTTAAATTAATACTTTTTAAACAATATCTTTTTCTATTTATCCATATATATACTCTTTCTAGTGCTCTTCATTCATTTTTGCAGTTCTCTGCTATCATCTGGGATAATTTTCCTTTAGTTTGAGGTAATTCCTTTAATATTTCTTATATTGCTGATCTCTTGGAGGGAGATTTCTTAGCTATTGTTTGTCTACAAACATCTTTATTTCACCTTTCTTTTTAAAGGAAAACTTTTCTGTTACAGAATTCTAGGTTGGTGTCTTTTATTCTTTCTACAGTACAAATATGTCATTCCTTTTCTGGCTGCCATAATTTCCTTTGAAAAGTCAGCCATCAGTCTTATTGTTGCTCTTTTAAAAGTAATGTGTGTTTCTTTGCTGCGTTTAAGAATTTCCTTTTGCTTTTAGTTTCTAAAAGTTTGTGTGGTATCTAAGCATGATTTTATTTGCATTTATCCTGTTTGGGGTTTGCTGGGTTGATGTTTTTCACTAATTTTGGAAAAACTTTGGCTTTTATATCTTTGTTACTTCTACTCTAATCTCTCTCCTCTCTCCTCAACCTTATTAGATGTTTTGGCTGTATCCCATATGTCTCTTGTGCTTGTCCTCTTTACTCTTTTCTCTGTGTGGGTTAGTTGGGTATTTTCTATTGACTTGTTTTTTAAGCTTACTGTTCTCTCTTGATGTGTCCAGCCTAATACTGAAATAACTTCAAATAGCTTATTTTTTCAGTTCTAAGAATTAAAAAAACAATAGTCCCATTTTTAAAATAGTCTTTTTAAACAGATTCCCATTTTTGTTGACTATCTCTATCCTTTCATAAACTTTTTCTGTTTTTTTCTTTCATGAAAATATTGATAATTGCTGTTTTAAAGTCTTTGCTTATTCCACTATCTGCATCATCTCTGACTCTGCTTCTATTTTCTAGTTTTTGTCTTGATTATAGGTCATATTTTCTTGTCTCTTTACATACGTTGTAACAGAAGGAAAAAATATACCATGAAAATATTGATGAAAAGAGTGGTTATATTAATAGAAATTCAAATATTTTATTATATACTGAACACTGTATATTGTAACTTAGCTATATAGAGGCTGAAGAGGATATCTTCCTCCAGAGGGTATCCTTCTTCCCTTTTTCAACTGTTAGGCCAATTGGGTGAGGTGCTGACACCTCAATTTAATTAAGAATTGAGCTGGATTTAATCAGGGTCAGTCTGGAGTGCAGTTACAGTAATATTTTAGTAAGATTGAATCGTCTCTTACTTGTCAACCTTGCCCTACTAGATTTTTGATTGAGAGACTGTCAGGTTTCTTCTCCACAGTCCTGAAAGACTACAGGAGATTCAGTTCTGTTCTTTGGAGGTCTTGAGATTGGCCCTTTGATCTCTTGCTTCACACTGCTTCAAATTCAGGCAATGTTGGAGACCTGTCATGTTTTGCTTGTGTGATTCTCCCTTTTCTAGCAAGTTTTCTCCTAAGTACCATGAAACTAAGGGAAATCTCACTCTGCAATTCTAGCTCATTCTCCCAGCCTCCTGCATCACTGTAGAACTTAGCAAATGTCCTTTTTAGCCTTGTATTTGGAGCTTTCTAGTTTTCAGTCCATCACACTTAAAAGCTATGCTGCTTACTGTTTTCACCAGTCCTCCTGCCTGGGCCAATCTCAGTTCTCAGGCTATGCCCGGAATCTTTAAATGCTCCTAGGAAAGAAAAAGCAGGTGATTATCACCTCACCTAAAGAGGGCTCTTTAGGTGGAATTTCAGTTTATCTACTTCTTGTTACTTCTTAAGTTCTCTGATGTCTTAAAAATATCACATTTCCTTCATTTTTTTCCCCTAGTTGTTGTTGAAGTATTATACACCTACTGTCCTTAAAGATTGAAGCAGTGAAATCTATTTTTTTCTGATTATAAAAGTAATACATGCTGAATTAACTTTTGCTGAGTTATACTGCATGACAAATGACCCCCATATTTCACTAGCTTACCAAAACAAAGGTTTATTTTTTGCTCTTGCTACATGTTACCCGAAGGTTGGCAGTGGCTCTGCTCTTGCTCCATGTGTCTTCTAATTCTGAGATCCAGGCTGGAGAACAACTCCTATTTGGACCACTCTGTTCTTACAACAGGGGAAAAAAGAAAGAGTTGGCAGAAATATGTTCTGGCTCTTAAATCTTCTGCTTGGATGTTTGTTTATATGTCATTGGCCAAAGCCAAAGTCAGTGGGGCAGAGATGTTTACTCCTATAAAAGTACTATGTTACATAGGAACAAGTAGAGGTAGAGGTTTCTTCTCCTTTTGAAGAAAGGTAGAATGAATAATTGCAAATTGTAATAAAACTTACTAGCCATGCTAACTGAATATAAATGTAGAGATGTATAGTAGTTATAGTGGAATTCTACCTTCTGCCCTCCAAGATCGTCAGTGGTGATACTTTGGTATATATTCAGGATTGAAGCCTTCTTATTGTCCTAACTTGATGGTTTCTTTAAAAATAATAGTCTTGACATAAATTATAAATAAGACCTTTGTCTTTTCAGCCATTTACTCATAATAACAGAAGAGCGCTCTAACTGGCTACATTTGGTTCTTGCTTGCAGGTAGTTTCAGACTTACTGTAATATTCAATTTACATTTCTAAATATAAAATATCTTTTTATTTAAAAAAATTTTTCTTGGGCTATAGTTGTTTTACAATGTTGTGTTAGTTTCCACTGTACAGTGGAGTTCCCTGTGCTGTATAGCGGGTTCTCATTGGTTATCTGTTTTATACATATAAGTGTATATGTCAATCCTAACTTTAACACAAGTTTGGGTCTGATTCATGGCTTGTAGTGTTATCACTTTCTCATTCTCTGAGAGAAGATAAAATTCTGTGTTGTGGGATTTTATAAAGGATATATTTAAGGGAGAGAGTGCTGGAAATAAGTCAATAAAAAGTTCTTATGCAGCTCAGTTATTTTACCTAATATGGTTCACAATGAAGTTTAAAGTGGGTTAACCAGACTTCCTGTTAGAATGAGAATAGCCATGAAGAGGGTTTATTTAGTCATTTATATTTGTAGATATTGGGTTGGCCAAAAAGTTTGTTCAGGTTTTTTTCCTGTAAGATGTTAACAGAAAAACCCGAACAAACTTCAGTATTTTTACATTCAGAGCGATTCTTAGCGATTCAGATTTTCATGAAGGGGGTCCATTGGTAGGGAAAAATGAAAATAATTTTGTATAAATCGGGGGGAGGGCAAGACTCATTTGTGAGTTTGGACACTGAAGGGCTCTTAGCGTTTGAGACATGGAAGAAGAGGGAGGTGAAGAGGCCTGGGAAAAAATTGTTTAACTTGTAATTTGCCTTAGGTCCAACTTGGCAGAGGGTGGCATGCCAGTGAAAATCAAATTTACAAGACAGCCTGGCGCCGTTGGTACCATGGAAAGAGTGACTTGAATGAAGCACATCTAAGTTCATATTCTATTCCAGTTATGTAACTGAAAAGATGTGTGATTTGGGCAACTTAAGTCTTATTTTTAAAATAGAAATAATTGATTTATTGCTTCTACCATCTTTTAATTTGTTCCTCTGTCCCTTGAGTCACCACTTCCTCTTTTATCCAACTTTAATTTCATGGTCCTTCATTATCTGTAGCATGCATCCTCAACTCCCTGGCATATACCCTTAACTTTCTTGTCTCATTCTAATGTGGTCACACTCAGTTGGAAAAACTATAACCCAGATTAAATCTAATATTCATTTAAATCCAATCTGTATCTGTGGAGCTGTATGTGTCTAGAGGAAAATGCAAAATCATGCTGACTAGTTTTACTTTAAATTCATCACAAATGTCAAGTGAATCCTTAATAAATAGTACCATATTTTCCTAGCTCATTTATTTTTCTGTTCTCTTAAATGACTGATTTCCTGTTTTCTGTCATCATACCTTCCAACAATATCTCATTCCCCGTCTTGTCCTCAGCTGATGATTTTGCTTCCTACCTCACTGAAAAAACATGAAGCAGTCAGAAGAGAACTGATTGCATGGACTCCTTTTACCACATCTACCTACTACCAACATCTCTAATCCCTATAGTTTGTATTCTCACCTATTACTTTCTACCGTTCTAAAGCCAATTCGCTCCATTGTGTTTTAGATTCTATTTCTTTATGCCTAATTAAGGACATCAGTTCTCCACTCTCACTATGTCATAGTTTTCTCAGTACTGTATCACTGCCGTAAGAAGACAAAACCTACTGCTCTTTCTATCTTTAAAACATCTTTTATTTTTTCCTTACTTACTTACCAGGTAACACTTTATTTGCTCCCCATTTACAGCAGACTCCTTGAAAGAGTTGTCTGTGTTGTGTCCAATTCCCTTCTTATTTCCTCTTAAATCCAGTACAGTCAAGCTTTTGCCATTACCACTGCATTGAAACTACTTTTGACAATGTTACCAATGACCTTCATATTGTTAAATCTCAAGTTAATTTTTCCATACTCATCTCCCTTGATTTAGCAGCAGCATTTGACACAACTGACCATTCCTTTTTACATATACCTTCTTCAGTTGGCTTCCAGGACTTTATAGTTTTCAAAAATCTTTCTTCCTATGTCACTTGTTTTCCTCCTCTTCTCAGTCTCTTAAATATTGGAGTATTTGTTTTGGGTTCTCTTCTATGTCTATACTCACTCCCGTGATGACAATGTCTTTAAACACCAACTATACCCTGAAAATTCCTATATCCTGAAAATTCCTAAATTTGTATTTACAGTTGATCCTTGAACAACATGGTTTGAACTATGTGGGTTCACTTATACTTGGATTTTTTTCATAGTAAATACTACAAGTACTACACGATCCATGGTTGGTTAAATCTGCAGATTCAGAACCAAGGATACAGAGAAACCTTGGCTAAGGAGGGTAAACTATAAGTTATACTTGGATTTTCCACTGTGTGGAGAGTCCGGTGTCCCTAAGCCCTGTGTTGTTCAAGGGTCAACCGTATATTCCCATTTAAGGTCCCTCTCTTAAATTCCAGACTCATAGATATTGTATACAGATCCTCTACTTGACACTGCCATTTGGATTTCTGATTAACATCTTATAATTAATATGTCTCAAACCAAATTACTCATTCCCTGCTCAAAACTTGCTCTTTCCACAATATTTTTTAGTTCAGTAAATGTTTACTACGTTTTTCCAGTTGGAGCTGCCCTTGATTCTTCTTTCTTACTCCTATAACCAATTTGTAATCAAAATCTTGTCAAGCCCTACTTTCAAAATATGAAAATATATTTTAAATATGTCAATTTCTCACTACCTGAGCTGCTTTCACCCTGGTCCAAACCACCATTATCTCTCACCTGGATTACTGCAGTAACCTCCTTGTAATTTGTCTCTCAGTTGCCCTCTTACATGCCCTCTAACAGTCTTTTCTCAACATAGTAGCTGAGTGATCCCTTCAAAAAGGGCTTTTCCCTTTAGAAAAACTCTAAAGTTTAGAACTCTCCAGTGGCTCCCAGGAACCACACAACCAACTTCTTTAAATGTCACCATTGCAAACCACTGTAATTAAAATCGCATCCTAATCTCTTTTTCACATACACTCCTCCCCTATATACCTCTAATCCCCCTTACCTGCTCTGTTTTTCTTCTGTAGCATTTTTTGCCATTTAACACGTTTCTTAATTTACATATTGAATTCATTGTTTATTGTCTATCTCTTCTGTTAGAATAAGCTTCACCAGGGCAGAGATCTTCATCTATTAGTTCTGTTTACTGATATATTCTGAGTACTCCAAACAGTGCCTAGCACGTAGTGCCCAGTAAATATTTGTTGAGTGAAAGAATTACCTGCATCTCAAGATTGTGTAGATATTAAATGTGATAATGTACTTGTATGAACGTCATACAATAACTGGCAAGTTGTACATGCTTATTAATTTTGTTCTCTTTCATCCTCTGTTTCTTAGTTACTGATGCTTTATGTAGGTTATCTGGAGGTATTAGGAGTGCTGTAGACTTCTAGATACCATATTTTATCCCATTCTCCCTGGTGTAGCCTTTGCACCTGAACCCAGCTTTTCCTAATTCTTCATTTTGCTCGCTTCCTCTATCCAACAGAGGAGGGAAGGAGTTAGAATTAAAGGAGTAGAAAGAAAGAGGAGGAGAAAGAGGTCTCTAATCTTCTTGTGCATGGGTAAAAAATTTATCAGACTTGTTTTAATGATCTCTGTCTCTTTCATTTTAGTAAGTCTATCTTTTTCTTTCTCTCCATATATTATTTTCTGGTTCATAGTTCCTGGCATGTAGTTGATGCTCAACAATTTTTGAATGACCGTATTTCCTCTCTTCAGTGGAATTGATCTTTCCAAGCACAGACGGTCTCTTCTATAGATCAAATGAAACAGAAGATTCTGAGAACTAGGGGGTTAATTCAGACCAGTGAGGAAAAAGCTGATATAGTCCTATGCTACATGGGCCAGGGGGAGAAAATTTAGTTATGCAGTGAATCAGAGATAGACAGGTTTTGGCACGAACAAGGTGTTTGAAAAAAGTACAGCCCCTTGGATTTTATAAGTCATTTTTTGTTGTTTTTTTCTTACAAAACATTTTGTTATCCCAGTGTTATAAATGGGGAAACTGAGGTTCAGAGTTGTGATATATCCTGTACAAGGTCAAATAGTAAGTATCGGAGTTGGTGCTCAAAATTAGGTCCTCGTGATAGCTAATTTCCTGCTCATTCTAGTAAGACAAGGAAACAATAAGGAATAACACAAAAATAGCATTCTGAGGCATTTATCCTAAGTTTATGTCCTGGCTCTGCAGGTTATGGGTCAGATCGCATTCTTTCTCTGAGCATGATAACCTTTTACAGGGTGATGGTTGTGAGATTTAAGTGAGAGGATGAATGTAAAAGTGCTATAAAAATGTTGTGTTTTTGGTGTTATTATTCTATCACAGGGTGGCAGACCATGACTGTACTGAGATTATAGGAAATGGTAAGACTGAGTAGAGGCAAGTAAGAATACAGTTGTATCAAGCTCCTATGAAAATGTCACCAGTGGCGAATAAGAAAAAAAATGGGGCTGGTGAATCTGAAGAAAATTAGTAAATATAAAAATGAATGAAAATAAATGAGAAGTTAAGGGAGAAAGAAATAATTTCAGAATGAGCAGGGGAAAGAGATGATATAAGTTCTAATTTAATGAGAAGAGAAAATGTGAATTTTCTCCAAAACGGAAATTCTCAAACTGAAAGAGACCTACCTTAGAGTCTCTCATTTTATAGGTAAGGAAATGGAGGAGTCTCAGAGAAGTCAAGCAAATTGCTGAAGTCTGTAACGAGTGGTGAAATTAGAATTTAAGCCCCAATCCAGGGCTTTTTCTATATAACAGAAGAAATACTCTAATAATCATAGTTAACACATATCATTATGATTAGTATATATCAGGCTTTGTACTGAGCATTTTACATGTATTAACTAGGTTAAAAGTAATCATAACCTAAAATAATAAGGCCTATTATTCCATTTTTTCATGTGAGGAAAACTGAGGCACAGAGAAATGAAGTGGTATATCTAAGTCACATAGTTTACTGGTGGAGCTAGAATTTCAACTTGGGTAGTTTGGGTTGTCCATTTTCTTAACCCCACTACATTATATTACAACTTTATTTCATTGAGATAAATGAAATAATGTTAAAGATAACATAATTAGCTCTTTGAATGAAATTAGTATTTTTGAAAATGATTAAGTGATAATCAATTTTAAATGTGTTGGTATAACAAATTAAACAGAAGATGGCATTGATACCTGCTTTTCCAGTAAACCTGGTAAAGTTACTCACCTGTCTTTTTTTTTTTTTTTTAACCTGTCTTTTCTAAAACAAGTGTTACCAATTTGAATTAATACAAAAGAAATATCACTGAAATTTTATTCATATAAAATAATGCTAAAATAAGGTATTTCCAAACATGCTAATATTAATAAGTCATCTAGTCTACTTTGGTAGCATTTTGTGAGTCCTTGGGTTATGTTAACATAGCTAAAAAAAAAGCCAGGTTTTATTTTTAAATGGCAGTTTAGGCCATTAAAAAACCCATTTAGGGTTTTTCATGGTGATTGTTTCAGTAGTAAGGATAGATGATATGCCATTTCCAAGGCCCTTCGTTTCTTCTAAAGAAATCCTCATCAAGTCTCAGCATCCAAGTTTCTTTGGTTGTTATTTGGTACCTAATTTACAGTTGTTCTTTGGGTCCTGTCAACTTGACTTTATGTTCCAATGACTGTAGACTTTGGCTTCACTGTTAGGTAAGCTGCCTCTTTTCTCTTCTGCATCTTTTCTTTATTAAACATACTGTGATAAATTGCAAAAATGGCCACAATTTTTTGCATCTCCTCCCATTGTGAGGTAGGGCCTTTTGTCTCACCCCTTGAATCTGGGACTTGCTGTGACCAGTTGAATATGGCTAAGGACTATTTGTGCAAGTCTTGAACCTTGACCTCAAGAGGTCTTTTGCTGCTTTTTGGAACCTCTCCTCTCCTGCTGTGTATAAAAGCCTGGATTAGCTTTCAGCATGCTGAGATACACACATGACCCCTGTTGCCCCAGGTGACAGTCTACCTATTGATGGAGATGTCAGTGAGGCCATCATCTATGTCCCAACTGACAATACCACTTGATATATGAACAAGCCCAACAGAGATTTGCTGGTAACTTTTTTAACCCATAGTCTTATGGGTAACTTTTCCTATAATTTTTACCTGAACTGCTCAGTTGATCCACAGAATTTTGAACTAATTAAGTGGTTAATTTTTAAGCTATTAAGTTTTTTTTTTTTTTTTAATTTATTTATTTACGGCTGTGTTGGGTCTTTGTTTCTGTGCCAGGGCTTTCTCTAGTTGTGGCAAGCGGGGGCCACTCTTCATCGCGGTGTGCGGGTCTCTCACTATCGCGGCCTCTCTTGTTGCGGAGCGCAGGCTCAGTAATCGTGGCTCACGGGCCCAGTTGCTCCGCGGCATGTGGGATCTTCCGAGCCCAGGGCTCGAACCCGTGTCCCCTGCATTGGCAGGCAGATTCTCAACCACTGCGCCACCAGGGAAGCCCTAAGCTATTAAGTTTTAGAGTGGTTGTTATACGTATAGCAAAAGGTAAGAGATACACATGCTTTCCTGTCTTGTCAAAACTCTCCCTTGATTCCATCCCCCATCTCTGACTAATTTTAAGGTTGTCTCTTTTTCTACCCACAGGTGAGTCACCAGCTTCCATGTCCTATCTGAGGGCCAATGAGCAATATTTTCTAGTTCTTCTTCATGAAAGAATAGCTTCTTTCTGACTTTTGGCTTTGTGCAAGAAGGCCAGTGCCAGCTATCCTTCAGCAGCCCTTCTTTTGGGAGTAAGCATTAAAACTGTAGTCTTTAAGATGCATACGTGGGATTTATACCTACAGGGGCTGCTGAATGTGAGTCCTGTTTACTACTACGGGTTCGAGTTTCATTTTTGCTTCTACAGCACCTAGAGATTTTCTTTTCATCCCTTCACATTCATCTACTTTTCTTGATTTAAAGTCTCCACAGGCTTTGATCTGCTGATCAACCAATTCTTTAAAACTCCTTTATACTCTCTTTCAGTGAAACTACTCTTTCCTGTTTTATCACCTATCTTTATGGCTACTTCTCATTCTTTAAAGTGTTTTTCTTTCTTTATATTAACTATCTGTGTTTATTGGAGCTCTATCCCTGGTTCTTAGCCCATCTTAGTTTAGATATTACTTTTGGATAACCTTTTCTACACTTACTACCTTAACTACCACTTTTATGTTCTTGCCTCTTGTCTAAGCCTTAAGCTAGAAAGTTGTTGACCTCCATATTCTTACATTACATTCCCTATTCTGTTTTCCACTTGATTATCCTCTAGGCACCTCTACATGCCCAAAACAAAACTCGAACCTTTACGCTTGAAAACTTCTTTAACCGTAGCCCCCAGTATGGTTAAGGGAGACTGATAGCACCGTAATACAGAAAACTTGAAGTCATCCTAGATATTTCCCTTTCATTCGTCTCAATGTTTATTTACTCATTAATGCCTGCCTCAGTAGCATGTCTGGAAATCTATTTACTTTCCTTATTTCTTTCCATATAACTACCACCACAGGCAAGAGAAGAATATTTCCATCTTCTCAGAAAGTTCTCATACTTCATACCTCACACTTCCTACGTCACTCTGTCTCTTTCTCATTTTCCACCTGACCCACCCTGTTTCCTGGTTCTAATTTTCCAGTGTAAGACCTTACAACACTATACAGTTGTCCTTGGTATCTGAGGAGGATTGGTTCCAGGACCACCCCCATACCAAAATCTGTAATTGCTCAAGTTCCTTATATAAAATGGCATAGTGTTTGGGTGTATCCTATGCACATCTTCCCATATACACTTTAAATCATCTCTAGATTATTTATAATAACCTAATACAGTGTGAATGCTGTGTAAATAGTTGTAAATATAATGTAAATGCTATGTAAATAGTTATCAGCACATGGCAAATTCAAGTATTGATTTTTGGAACTTTCTGAAATTTTTCTTTAATATTTTTGATCTGCAAGTTGTGTGAATCCACAGATTCGAAACCCATGGATACAGAGGGCTGACTGTAATTCCATTTTCTTGCCCCTTTTTGTGTGATTTTCATCATATGTTTTACTTCTGTGTATGTTATGAACCCCACCTTACAGTGTTGCTATATTTTGCATTTAACAGTTATTTGACTTTTAAGTGATATAAGAAGAAAGAAAACATAGTCTTTATATTTACCCACTTATTTACCATTTCTGGTACTCTTTGTTCTTTCCTTTAAATCTAAGTATCCATTTTGTATCCTTTCTTTTTGACCTGAAGGACATCCTTTAGCATTTCTTATAGCGAAGATCACATGGCAAGTGTTCATTCTCTCAGCTTTTGTTTAGCTGGAAGTGTCTTTTTTCACCCTCATGTCTGAAGGGTATTTTTACTGAATATAAAATTTCAGGTTGCTTCTTCCCCACACCCACAGTACTTTAAAGATGTCATTCTATTGTCTTCTGATCTTTGATGAGGAGTTGGTAGTCATTCTTATCCTTGTTTCGCTTGTGCATGATGTGTCTTCCCTCCCCACTTTTTTTCTCCATTTTCTGGCTGCACTCAAGATTTTTTTCTTTATCTTTGGTTTTTATCAATTTGACTATGATATGCCTAGATGTGGTTCTCTTTATATTTATCCTGGTTGGGATTGGCTAAACTTCTTGAAATTGCTGTTTTTCATCATATTTGGGAAGTTTTCAGCCATTTATTTTTCAGATATTTCTTTTGCCCCAGTCTCACTGTCTTCCCCAATGGGACCACAGTTATACATATTTTAGATCATTTGATAATGTCTGCAGGTCCCTGAAGCTTAATTCATTTTTCTTGAGTTTTTTTTTCTCTCTGCAAGTTTTGGTAATTTTAATAATTGGTCTTTAACTTCACTTTCTTATACCATCTCCAGTATATTGTTAAGCCCCTCCAGTAAACTTTTAATTTCAATTAGAGTACTTTTAAGTTCTAGAATTTCCACTTGGTTCTTCTTTATGTTTTCCATTTAGTTAATTTCTCAGTTAATCTAAATTATTTATTTTTATATGGATCGTTCCCTGGCTTCTTGATCTTCCTTTTGTTTAATTTCATCAAAAGCCCTTTTATTTAATTTCATCTTGATTATAAAATGGTACTAGATATAATTTAGTACAAATTAAAAATATTTGGCTAATTATCTAAAAGTTTACATTTTGGGATATTTTACTTTCCTGAACTTTATGGGTTTTATTGTTTAAAAACCACGTGGATTTACAATTTATGCCAGGATTGGTGTGTGTAATCAAGGGCAGGGATGGGAACAGAAATGAGATTAAGGTTACGTTGGGTAGAATGGCCAGTGCAACAAATGGGGCTATGGCTTTAAAGACATTTTAAATTAGGTGCAGATCCCAGTAAATGATTGGATTTTACCTGAGTTTTGCTCTTATACTGTCAATTGTACAGTTAGGGAATCATAGACTTTTAGTACCTGAACAGACTTTAGAAGTGATCCTAATAACCTCATTTTCATTCTTTGAAAGTGAGTATGTAAGGATTTCATTCACACCGAGTTGAACAGATATGTGAAAGATACTTCTAATGCAGATTGTTAAGCAAAAATACATAGTATAATACATACATGGTACAATATAAAGGTTTCAATAGTTTTCAGCCAATTTGTGGCAAATAATATTAATGTACAGATTTAAAATATTGGAACAAAGGTGGATTCAGAATTTGAAGGATAAACAAGTCACTAGTTTAAAAACAGAAAACAAAAACCAAAAGATGGTAGTAGCATAAGCACCTAATGTTTTTTTTATTACGTCACAAAACAAAATCTCTGTAGCAGATTGTGAACATATGGTAGGTTACATAGAATGGTATATTACACATATGGTACATTACATCAAATATATTTATGCACATTTATTTATGTACACACATTTACCTAAGTTGTATTAAGTTCTATAATATTACCAAGTAATAATTTTCATCTTCTCTCCTATATTGATATGGGATTCATAGATGTTTATCAGTAGAGAATGAAGTGACTGTTTTGCAAATGTGTATATTGTTTATCACTCTTACCTCCCTAGCATCTATTACAGTGTCTGGCATATGGTAGATGCTTAATAAGTATTTATTGCATGAATAAATGAATGCATACAATTTTTAAAAGAATTCTTTTGAAAGAGTGCATAGAGAGATGAATTTCATTTTTGTACTGACTGTACTACCAAATACATTATAAAGTTGAGGCATAAGCCTATACAAAATCCTCTGAAATAGAACTGTTATCCTCACAATTTGGGGTTTGTCTTAGTATTTGGGATTTCTCCTTAGTCTGCTTCATGAACATTAACTTGTTTGTTAATAGACAGGTAATAGCTAAAGCATTTTTATGTGATGTGTACCTAAAATTATCATATGACCTTTTTTACCCTCAGTTTCAATGGTTTCCATTCATTTTGGCATTTAATCACCTTCTATCTTGTATTATTTGTTATTTAAATGTTTCATGTATATTAATGTTATTTAACTAGGTTGTGTACTTCTTAAGTATGGAGACCCTCTTTTATACAATTATTTGCCACATAGTGTAATATTACTCATGTAGTTGATGGCCAGTACATGTTGAATGATTTAAAAGGAGGTTGCAGAGCAGAAATATGTTTGAGACTTTGGTGGCCTTTAAGCCAAGACTCTAAAGAGATGTTGTTAAGTGCCTTTCTACCCATATCTTTGTAAGGGAAATAGCTTCTGTACTATTATAGCCCTTGCCAAAGTGGCATGCCGAGGCAGGTGTGCATTTTGTATCTCTTGATACCATTCTTTCCAGCCATAGCCATTTGGACTTAAGAGGGGGCACCTGTTTCAAGAGATGCTCAATAAATAGACTGGCCTGCAATCTGTTTATCTTCTTGTGTTTAAAGATGATTTTATCTAATCTGATGGGAATTAAGAAAATGAATGATTTAGCAGGACAGCTGAACTAATGAGATTTCATGAGGTTGAGTTAGTTTATATTAAGTTGAATCTTGTACCGGCTGAAGTCATAGGAAGCAGAAAAGAGAAAGGATAGAAAGTAAAGTAGCTTGTTAGTAGAGAGATCAGAGCAATAGCTATGTGAATACTTAGATATGACACATAAACTGGCTTCACTTGAATCAGTATTTTAAATTATATAGAATAAGAACTTAAGTTTTTGAAATATTATACTTAAGAAAACAGGAATGACATTGCGATGTCAAATACGTATATGCCTGTTCTGTGACTCATCTTTTGTGATCTTATTGAGAATTAGTGTTAGGCTTTGTTAGGGCTTATCTATTTCACTTTTGCTCTTGTTCCATGTGGTCCTAAATCCAGGCCATTCTGAAGTCTCAACTTAAAGCCTAGGGTACTTTATCAAGGTCCTTTTAACTTTATATATATATGTGTGTGTGTGTGTGTGTGTGTGTGTATATTTATTTATTATATATTTATTTATTTATTCATTCATTCATTCAGGCTGCACCATGTTTTAGTTGTGGCATGCAGGATCTTAGTTGCAGCATGCGGACTTCTTAGATGCGGCATGTGGTTAATGTGGCCTGCATGCGAGATCTAGTTCCCCGATCAGGGATCGAACCCCGGCCCCCTGCATTGGGAGCGCGGAGTCTTACCTACTGGACCACCAGGGAAGTCCCAAGGTCTTTTTAACTTAAATTACAGTCTTACCAACATGTGTGACTGCTGAAACCTCTGCCATTTTCTGCTGGCATTCTTGGAGTTTTGCTCTGTGCATGTGAAGTTTAGGAGTAAGTCAACAACTGGAGGGAATATCTTTACAGGTTTGTAGCCTCCTACTCTGCAGTTCCTTTAAAGTCTCAGTCCCAGTAGTGGTTTAATAATAGTTTTATTTGTTTTCCCCCAGCCTTCTTTTCAGAAGCTAGGGTTGTGGTGGTGTGGGAGTAGTTTGAGGTATAAGTTCAAGCAGTGAGTTTAGCTGTGGTCTTTGCTAGAGCTAGAGTACCTTGGTTCCCATTACCCTACAGGAACTGACTGATTATCTGCCAGTGCTTTCTTCTGTACAGAGGAGCTCAGTAGGTCTGTAGCTTTCACTCAGGTCACTTTACATTTTTATTTTATTTCCAGACCACAGGATGGGAGTGGGGTGAATATATAAACAGTAGGCCCTTGAACAATATGTGTTTGAACTGTGCGAGTCCACTTAATATGCAGAGTTTTTCCAATAGTAAATACTATAGTAGTACATTATCTGAGGTTGGTTGGATCCGTGGATGCGGAATTGTGAATACGGAGGAACTGAGGACACAGAGGGCCAACTATGTTATACATGGACTTTCGATTGTGCGGAGGGTTGGAACCCCTAACCCTACGTTGTTCAAGGGCCACCTGTATGTTTGTGTGTGTATATATGTACACACACACACACACATAAGTATGTATATATAAATATAAAATATAAATATATAACTATATAAAATAAGTATTTTATGTACTATTTATGTAAATATATTTTTAAATGAATGTTGAGTAAAATTGACTTTTTTGGTACACTTCTGTGAATTTTAATACATATATGAATTCACATAGCCATGGCCACTGTCAGGATACAGAACAATCTCATCCTACCAAAACCCTCCCTTGTGCTATGTCATTTTGGTCACCTTCTCCCTGACTATAACTTCTGGCAACTACTGATCTGTTCTTTGTCACTGTAGTTTTATCTTTTCAAGAATGTTATTTCAATGGAATCGTACAGTATTTAACCTTTTCTAGACTAGTTTCTTTCAGTCTACATAATGGCTTCTGAGATTCATCCAAGTTGTTGCATTTATCAGTAGTTCATTTCTTTTTATTTTTGAGTTGTATTTCATTGTACAGATGTACCATGGTTTGTTTATCCATTCACCAGTTGAAGGACATTTGGGTTTTTTGTTTGTTTTTTGTTTTTTTTTTAACAGATCAGCTCTAAAAATTCACGTACAGGTTTTTGTGAACATACGTTTTCATTTCTCTCGGGTAAATACCTGGGAGTGGGATTGATGGGACCTATGGTAAGTGTATATTTAACTTTTTAAAAAACTGCCAAACTGTTTTCCGTGTGGCTGTACCATTTTTGTCCCCCCAGCAATGTATGAGAGTTCCAGTTGCTCTGCATCCTTACTAGTATTGTTCGTGTCAATATTTTTTATTTTAGTCATTCTTTTAGGAATGTACTGGTATCTCATTGTGATTTGCATTTCTCTATTGGCTAGATGTTGAACATCTTTAGAAATGTGCTTATTTGCCATCCCTATATACTATTTGGTGAAATATCTGTTTAAGTTTTTTAAGTCTTTTGCCCCTTTTTCAATTGGGTTGTTTTTTTTTTTAAACCTCTCTAAATATCTTTTTTTTTTTTTTCCCCCTTCCCAGTTTTCTTTTCTCTTTTCTGTCACTACTGTGTGTTTGGAGCTGATGCTATGAGTCTATGTATAAACTCACTATACCATTTTTTTTTTTTTTTGGCTGTGCTGCGTGGCATGTGGGTCTTAGTTCCCCAACCAGGGATCGAACCCACACCCCCTGCATTGGAAGCGCAGAGTCTTAATCACAGAACCGCCAGGGAAGTCCCACTCACTATACCATTTTGATAGAAAGTTTAAGACAGAATATTTTCAAAGGCAGAATTTTTCATATGAAGGGATTGCAAAAAAACTATGGGAATGGAAATGGAAGGACATAATCGGGAATATCTAAATAATCCCACTATATATTCTTTTGCAGATACATATCCTGATCTAAGAAATGGAATGAAACTAGTTTTTATTTGGATCAATATAAGATTTTGAGAGATTAGTGTAAGCCTAACTTTTGGTTCCAAAAATTTAAATTTCTGCATTTAAAAACTAGTTTTAAAAGTCTGTTTATATAGTTTTATATTAAATATATTGAACATTTAACATTGACTTCATTGAAGAATAACAGAAGTACTGTTGTACTGTTATGTCAGATATGTCAGATTACATATATGTCATATTACATATGTCAGACTACATTGACATGTTTTATTTCATTACCATTTTAAATTGGTGTCCCTTCATGGCAACGGTCGTAGTATCTTTGGGTGCTAGAATATACAAAGGCTTCTACTTCAAGCATTTGTTACATGTCTTAATTAAAAAAACAAACTGATAAAGTTTAATGAATACTAAGATATTAAAATGTTTTCCCAAGCTTTGTTGAGAATATAATGGCAAAACAATGGTTTAATGCAAAAGCAACTTGTAATTACCACTTTAAAATAAAAGACAAGTCATCACTGATTTAAGTGAACAATGACTGAGATACTTGACACTTGTAAATAGAATGACTGCTTATGTAAATTATGTCATATCTTTAGGAATTTGTCTTTAGTTGTATTGGCAGAATTATGATTTCTAAGGGAAATATTCTAAGGGAAAGAAGATACATTTTTTACATTAAATTATAAGATGGAACATGCTACATAGTTTTTGAAGGCATAGTTTTGAAGTTTTCAAAGCCTACATGTTTTCTCGCAAATAAAATCAAAGTATTAAATTACAAGAAAAGTAAGGTCTCACTGTCAGATTATCTGTATGGTCCCTTCTGAATCCACTGGATTCTGTGACTTAAGTGTGTTTAAAACAAGGCTGTCATCAAAAATCATCTTGACTTTTAAAAGTGTATTCTACTTCAGAATTATGTGTGGAATAAATCCCTTAAAACTGAGTTATTTTCCAGTTATGTGAGTTATTAATGTATCTTACAGTTGTGGAATTCCAAATTATGATAATCCTCTTGCCCTTGATTCTCATTTTGGTTTGAGAATATTTCTTTGACCTGGCTGCATACTAATTACTATCCACTGGAGACATTTAATAATAATCATTATTTTAGAAGCAGTTTAGTAATTTATTTGAAAAATTACTAAAAACCTTCACCCCCCGCCCCTGCTAAATGAAATCTCTCAAACTAACGTGGGATAGGTTTTCAGTTGAAGAATTATGGTAATCTTTACTACTGTGTGCTAGCAAGTTTCACTATATAAAACTGAAGGTTTATTGATTCCTGAGGAATTATAGCATCATGGTAACATGTACTCCCACTCAGAATTTATTTTAAGAAATGACATAAATACCATGTTGTAATTGATCTCTTGTACAAAAAGTACTGAAATACAGTGAGGAGAATACACGAAGAAGACAACATACAGTCTTGAAGATCAGAAACAATTTTTCTGTGAAATTCTCAGAATAATGAGAATTTGAATAATGAGGTGTGAGAGTGAAAAAAATAATCTGATTTTACTGTCAGTCTTAGATAATGATACTCATCAGACCCATATATTTTTTTATATGGCTTCCTTTCAAAAAAATCTTTAATGTTTGCTCAGCCCTGAAATTTGATCCTTCATTTTAAGTCATTCTTTTAATTGCTCATATCATTTAGTATAGAATTCATTGTTATAAATGGAATTAATTATGTAATGCTATTCTCATTAACATAATCTTAAATTAATAGCTATTTCTATATTCTCTTTAATCCTCAGGTTTCCGGAGTCTAGGATAGTATTGACTATAATTGCTGTTTTGATTTATTTCATAACAATTGCTTATGGGTTTCATATTACTGATGAGGAAATTGGTGTCCCAGTGGTGAAGAAATGGTTTACCCAAGGCCACACAGATATTTAGCTGTCAGGCTGTGGCTAGAATTCAGGTTATCTTATTTTTAGTCTAGTATTTTGCTTTATATATGTTTGTATGTGTATTATTTCTAAAAATAGGCTACGTTAAAATATCTTAATTTATAAAACTGAAGTTACTTATAGAATATATATTTTCAGTTGCTGCTGTAATAAATTATCACACAGATGGCTTAAGCAATACAAATTTGTTAGCTTATAGTGTTATAGGTCAGAACATGGATCTCACTGGGCTAAAACCAAGGTGTCAACAGGGCTGCATTCCATTCTGGAGGCTATTGGGGAGAATCTGATTCCTTGCCTTTTCTAGCTTCTAGAGGCTGCCTGCATTCCTTGGCTCATGGCCGCCTTCCATCCTTAAAGCCAACAATGATGGATTGTGTCCTTCTCATACTACCATCCATCCTGTGTTCTTTCTTTGAAAACAACTGAGAAGGGTACCCTCTTTTAAGGACTCAGGTGATTAGATTGGGTCAACCCAGATAAACCAGGATAATCTCCCCATCTCATGGTCCATAATCTTCATTACATTTGCAAAATCCCTTTTGCTATGTAAAATAACATATTCCCAGATTCCGGGGATTAGGATGTTTACAGCTTTTAGTGGGGAGGCACATATAATTTTTTTTCTTAAAGGATTTAATCGTAATCTATGAAGAGCTTCTTATTAAACAAAATGTAATGCTCTAGACCTCTCTAAGAATAACAAGTTTTAATTATAAGACTTAATGAACTTAGTTTTTTGAATGCTAGAAACATAATTTTAAAGAATAATATAGGGTGTAACATCTAGGATGGCTAATTTTGAACATATTAAATTAAGATGTAATTTAAGCCTCATACTAATATACAAGGTTTGGTACTTAGTGGGTTTATTATATACTTACCTAATTCTTTGTTGATGGTTTCACTTCTGTCCCAAAAGCAGGAATGAAGAATTCTTTCTTTATTATTTCTGAATACTAGGTTTCATTTAAATGACTTCACCCCTTTTCCTTTTAGCTCTCTAAAGTTTTCATCTGAGCCTGTTAAATGTTCATTTGAAAGTTAGGTCAGACCTTAATATAGCATGAACTTCTTTCTAGATAAAGGAAATGTAAACAATCCTAAGTTAGTAACTTACTTTACATCCCAGTTCTAATATTTTTAGAATATTCTTATTTTACACCCCAGTTCTAGTTATATTTTTATTTTACATCCCAGTTCTAATATTTTTCTTTATGTCTTATGACCAAACCCTTTTTTAGTACTTTGGATCCAATAATATGTATCATGTCTGATTCATCACCACCTCTTTGGCCAACTCATCTTGGTAATTTTGCTTGACTGCTTGCATTTTTTTCATTGGACACTTATATGTCTCTCTCTTTTTTTTTTTTTAAATATATATTTACGATTTTTAAATTTTTATTTATTTATTTATTTATTTTTGGCTGTGTTGGGTCTTCGTTTCTGTGCGAGGGCTTTCTCTAGTTGCGGCGAGCGGGGGCCACTCTTCATCGCGGTGCGCGGGCCTCTCACTGTCGCGGCCTCTCTTGTTGCAGAGCACAGGCTCCAGACGCGCAGGCTCAGTAGTTGTGGCTCACGGGACCAGTTGCTCCGCGGCATGTGGGATCTTCCCAGACCAGGGCTTGAACCCGTGCCCCCTGCATTGGCAGGCAGATTCTCAACCACTGCGCCACCAGGGAAGCCCTGTATGTCTCTTTCTAATCGCAAATGCTAGTAATTTCTAGTCTGGCTTTTCTTGCCCACTGACAAATCCTTGGTTCTGCTATTCAGAGTTTAAGGAGACCACAGCAAGTTTTTATTATATTAATGTTTTACATTACTGTCAGCGTAGGTACACAGTAAGTACTTGATGAATAAATTAAGTACATGTTCCATTTGAAGCATTCAGAGGGCATGAACATATATTCTTAACAATTTCCTGACGATTTCTCAAGTTGCTATTCATCTTTGTACCTCTGGGGAAATAGATAGCTATCGCTGTATAAATGTGGTTCCTTATTAAAATACAGGGAGATTTAAACCTTTCATTGGACTCAAAACATACCTGTCTTTAGCATTTACTTTAGTGGTTTCTAAAATTTTGGATTTCATGGACTAGTAAAACATATTAAAAAGTTTGGAGGATGGACAAAGAAGTGCCAACTTTTTATTTTTCTAAGAGCATAATAAAAACCCAACTGTTATCAGCTATCACCGTCATAAAGGAATGTTTGAACGTCTAAAAAAGGACGAAGTCACTGAATAAAAAAGCCCTCTAAATTTAATAAAGTTAGCTTTATAGAAAAGCTCAGTACATTGTCATTTACTTTTCTGAGTTTACTGAGAATGACTTAAACTTAAAAAAAAAAATTGGTCTTGGGTACCACTAATGTAGTCATTCCCTTTTATTTAAGTGGAGCTTCAGTCTCAGTGTATGTGGCCTTCTTAAATCTTAAAGCTAGCTACTGGTTGAAACAAAAGGCTAAGAGGAATTTAGAAGTACTTAGTAGTCTTTTTCTTAGGATGACTTGCTTTGATCACACATCTAACATTTTGATGTAGTAAATAACATTTTATCCTTTCTGCTTCCCCTACTGTCCATTTCCTACAAAAACATCACATTCTCCCACTGCGTATTCAGTACTCTGTAATCCTCTGTATTTTCCAGGCCCTTGAGCCTTAATTTTGTTGCTGTGGCTATCTAATGCTTTTTTCATGGTCTGCTTAGTACTTTCTGATTTATTTGTATTTAATATATACATACATTCAGTATAGCACAGAAATGTTTAAAATGAAAAAATTTTCAACCTCAATCCCTTGTCCTTTTCTTTAAAGGTAGTCACTGTAAATTTCTAGTATAACTTTTTAAAAAACATTTTATACATACACCAGTAGCTGGATATATTTAAATATGTCTTCTAATATATACATCTATTAAAACATACAGCAATGGGTTTACACTTATGGTACATTTTTAGCTTTATTCCTGGCTCTACTTTGGCCTCACCCTTGTTGTTCTGTTTTTAAGAGTTTATGTTTAATTTATGCTCTTATCACACATTTTTCAATACACTTATATTTAAATTCTTCTTTGTACAAGTAAGGATACAAACAAATAAATACTACTTTGTTATATTTTTAGTATGCTACAATTAAATCTTGATAATTATTAATTACTGCTTTACAAGTGCTAATGATTGTAAGCCAAGAATTTTTTTTACCAGTTAAAAGTATTAGAAAGCATTATTCCTTGGCATGTATATCATTAAATCTTTTCCTCAAATTTTATAACAAGTATGTGTAAGAAGTAAAATTTGCTGTTTCTGGCTAATTTTTGTGTTGGATGAGTCATCTATAAAGTGGGGAGGAAGAGAAGGGTAAGTGTGTATGTCAGATTTTGTTTAATTGGGAAAGGTATTAAATTATCACAAGGAGAGGGTATATTATATGCCAACAACCATGTCCACTCATAAAAATGAGATTTATCATAGCAGTCATAGTATAAAACATTTGGTTCTTTTTATTGTAAATGTATCATCCATTCCTTTTGCTGATGTTCTGTGGCTAAGTGTTATGTACTTTTTTGATTACATTTCTCTTTCCTACTGAGATATAACTAGTTTGAGCAAATCACTGAACTGTGGGCTGAGACTCCTTCTCTTTGGTAACAATGGACATCTTTCAGAGCACAGTGGTACTTTGAGCATCATAGGTCTGTTTTACCTGGACTTGACAGGTTTCCTAGACAATGAATTTGGTGTCTTGATGAAAGAAATCTGCTAAACTGGTGTAAGATGCATGCATTTTTGGCATACTGTTTCTTATTGTGTTAGTTTAACTTATTGAAAGTCACTTCTCAGACAGAAGCAACTAATATGAGATTTAATGCTGGGTGTGTGACATTTCAAAATTAAGTAATATTAGCTAGGTGAAAAAAAAATTTTCTCTATTTATAAACTGGATAATCCTGAACGATTGCACAGTCCAACCCAAATAATCTTAAATGAATTGGTTGCATGGTGTAGTTTACAAATTTGAAAAACTTGCTCTTAGGCCTTGCCTGATGAACTTTATGTATAAATACAAATATACAAATTAAATATATTTGTTAAGGTTATCTAGCTTGAATACTGCTCGTCAGTATTCTTTTTCTTAAATTCTAGTTTGACTCAAAATCAGTGTTGTAATTATGATGATTATGACTATTGGTATGTTTAAAGGGACACATAGGTTAACTTTACAACATTCAAAGTTAGGCAGGGAATTTCTGCTTTGTAGGGTATGGGAAGCTAATGTTAATTTATTGTCAGGGAAGAGAACTTAAATAATACTAGTTTTTTGTTTTTGAATGTAAACTTCTGGAAAAATTTTTTTTTAATGAGCTAGCAAGTACGATTATTATATTCATCAGCTAAGAACTGAATAACTTTAGTTTCAGCCCTGACTCTGTCGTTACTTAGTTGTATGACCTTGGGAAAATCCCTATGGGCTTTAGTTTCTTCACTTTTTATTTTATTTAAAAAAAAATTTTTATTGAAGTATAGTTGATTTACAGTATTGTGTAAGTTTCAGGTGTACAGCACAGCAATTCAGTTATATATATAACTGAATATATATATGTATATATATTCTTTTTCAGATTCTTTTCCCGTATAGGTTATTACATAATATTGAGTAAAGTTCCCTGTGCTATAGAGTAGGTTCTTTGTTGGTTATCTATTTTATACATAGTAGTGTGTTTATGTTAATCACTGCCTCCTGATTTATTCCTCCTCCCACCCTCCTTTCCCCTTTGGTAACCATAAGTTTTTTTCCTGTGTCCGTGAGTCTCTTTCTGATTTGGAAATAAGTTCATTTCTGTCTTTTTTTTTTTTTCCTTTTAGATTCCACATATAAGCAATGTCATATGATATTCACTTTTTTTTTTTTTTTTTTAGAAATTCACGTTCTTTTATTTATTTATTTATGACTGTGTTGAGTCTTCGTTTCTGTGCGAGGGCTTTCTCCAGTTGCGGCAAGTGAGGACCACTCTTCATCGCGGTGCGCGGGCCTCTCACCATCGCGGCCTCTCTTGTTGCGGAGCACAGGCTCCAGACGCGCAGGCTCAGCAATTGTGGCTCACGGGCCCAGCTGCTCCGCGGCATGTGGGATCTTCCCAGACCAGGGCTCGAACCCGTGTCCCCTGCATTGGCAGGCAGATTCTCAACCACTGCGCCACCAGGGAAGCCCCGGTATTCACTTTTTAAATAGTGGAGTTGAACTCCTAGTTTATCTCTGAAATCCCGATCACTTCTAAAATTTGGTGACATTTTAAGATTCTTCGCCCCCTCCCCCCAGGCCAAGATAGTTTTGAATTACATTTAAATTTACCTTTTATTTTTTCCTAAATATGAATATGGCTTTAGGACTTTGAAATTGAGAGGGTACAAGTTCTAAACCAGAGAGAATCTTCTTAATAATCCCTTTGCTGACCACAATGTATGACCTAAGGAAGGAATTAGGGGTTCTAGGCCAGTGTGAGATAGGAATAATATTTTATGTGTATGTATGTATTTGTTATGTATGCATTTAAAGGTATATATATATATATATATATATATATATATATATATATATATATATACATGTAAGTGTGTATAATTCACTCTCCTGCTATCAACTAATCTTATCATTAAGTCCCAGTAGGCAGGCATTGCGTACCTGGATATAGGGATTAAGGCCTTTACAAGTGTTCCTTTTCCTCTTCTAGCTGTAAGGCTGGAACTAGCATGTATTCCTGCTCCTTCAAGAGTAGAGCCATCCCTACCCCCTGTGCTTCCCTCTCCTAGCTACAGTGAGTTTCCACCAGGCTATTATGGTTTTGATGTACTTCTCCCTATGTATTAAGGATTTTGTTCCTTATGTTAGTGCAGGGTAGGTTCTTGTTTCGTCACAGAAAGAATTCAGAGATGAGACATGGAGGCCAAGTAAACAAAGTGAGGATTTATTGAGCGACAGTATAACTCTCTGAAGGGAAAGCCGGTAGGCTCAGGTGAGCCCCAGAGTTCCTTTTAGCAAGATGGTTATATGGGATGTGAAAATGATTGGGTGGAATATTCATCGACGAGGGAGGAGTTTCGGGGGTAATTTCCTGGTTTTCATCCCAGCTCCACTTTCCTGAGGGGAGGGGAAGTTTTTGTCCTTATTTGGTCTTGGATCTGTCATGGCATCAGGTGCATGATGGATACTGCTCTGGTTGCAAGGCTAATTCTGTGGAAATGAGGGAATAATGAGCAAAAGGTTACTTTCAGATTCTGGAGGTTCCTGCCTTTCTTTCTTTGCCTCTAGGACCCCTGTTATCACAAGATGTATGGTTTCCTGTCACATGACCTGTGACATGCTCACTGAGAACTAGCTTCTCTGCTCACATCTGGCTAACTGCCTGCTCTAACACTTAGGGGAGATAATCTAGATGAGTGTGGTTAAAGTTTCCCACCTAGGTTAATTAGCAATTTTATTCCAAGTTGTATTTGGACTAAATTATTTTTTGACTTCTTAACTTGCTTTATTCTGTGGGCTAATGTTGAAACATATTTGTTCTAGAGACTGACAATTTTAGGGATGCTGGAACTGCCTTTCTCTGGACTGGATGTACTTTGATTCTTTTTTTTTTTTTTTTTAATCAGTCATCAATTTTATACACATCAGTGTATACATGTCAATCCCAATCGCCCAATTCAGCACATCCCATCCCCAACCCACCGCGGTGTCCCCCGCTTGGTGTCCATACGTTTCTTCTCTACATCTGTGTCTCAACTTCTACCCTGCAAACCGGTTCATCTGTACCATTTTTCTAGGTTCCACATACATGCGTTAATATACGATATTTGTTTTTCTCTTTCTGACTTACTTCACTCTGTATGACAGTCTCTAGATCCATCCACATCTCAACAAATGACTCAATTTCGTTCCTTTCTATGGCTGAGTAATATTCCATTATATATATGTACCACATCTTCTTTATCCATTCATCTGTCGATGGGCATTTAGGTTGCTTCCATGACCTGGCTATTGTAAATAGTGCTGCAATGAACATTGGGGTGCATGTGTCTTTTTGAATTATGGTTTTCTCTGGGTATATGCCCAGTAGTGGGATTGCTGGATCATATGGTAATTCTATTTTTAGTTTTTTAAGGAACCTCCATATTGTTCTCCATAGTGGCTGTATCAATTTACATTCCCACCAACAGTGCAAGAGGGTTCCCTTTTCTCCACACCCTCTCCAGCATTTGTTGTTTGTAGATTTTCTGATGATGCGCATTCTAACTGGTGTGAGGTGATACCTCATTGTAGTTTTGATTTGCATTTCTCTAATAATTAGTGATGTTGAGCATCTTTTCATGTGCTTCTTGGCCACCTGTATGTCTTCTTTGGAGAAATGTCTATTTAGATCTTCTGCCCATTTTTGGATTGGGTTGTTTGTTTCTTTAATATTGAGCTGAATGAGCTGTTTATATATTTTGGAGATTAATCCTTTGTCTGTTGATTCGTTTGCAAATATTTTCTCCCATTCTGAGGGTTGTCTTTTCGTCTTGTTTATGGTTTCCTTTGCTGTGCAAAAGCTTTGAAGTTTCGTTAGGTCCCATTTGTTTATTTTTGTTTTTATTTCCATTACTCTAGGACGTGGATCAAAAAAGATCTTGCTGTGATTTATGTCAAAGAGTGTTCTTCCTATGCTTTCCTCTAAGAGTTTTATAGTGTCCGGTCTTACATTTAGGTCTCGAATCCATTTTGAGTTTACTTTTGTGTATGGTGTTAAGGAGTATTCTAATTTCATTCTTTTACATGTAGCTGTCCAGTTTTCCCAGCACCACTTATTGAAGAGACTGTCTTTTCTCCATTGTGTAGTCTTGCGTCCTTTGTCATAGATTAGTTGACCGTAGGTGCATGGGTTTATCTCTGGGCTTTCTATCCTGTTCCATTGATCTATATTTCTGTTTTTGTGCCAGTACCATATTGTCTTGATTACTGTAGCTTTGTAGTATAGTCTGAAGTCAGGGAGTCTGATTCCTCCAGCTCTGTTTTTTTCCCTCAAGACTGCTTTGGCTATTCGGGGTCTTTTGTGTCTCCATACAAATTTTAAGATGATTTGTTCTAGTTCCATAAAAAATGCCATTGGTAATTTGATAGGGATTGCATTGAATCTGTAGATTGCTTTGGGTAGTATAGTCATTTTCACAATATTGATTCTTCCAATCCAAGAACATGGTATATCTCTCCATCCGTTGGTATCATCTTTAATTTCTTTCATCAGTGTCTTATAGTTTTCTGCATACAGGTCTTTTGTCTCCCTAGGTAGGTTTATTCCTAGGTATTTTATTCTTTTTGTTGCAATGGTAAATGGGAGTGTTTCCATAATTTCTCTTTCAGATTTTTCATCATTAGTGTATAGGAATGCAAGAGATTTCTGTGCATTAATTTTGTATCCTGCAACTTTACCAAATTCATTGATTAGTAGTCTTCTGGTGGCATCTTTAGGATTCTCTATGTATAGTATCATGTCATCTGCAAACAGTGACAGTTTTACTTCTTCTTTTCCAATTTGTATTCCTTTTATTTCTTTTTCTTCTCTGATTGCCGTGGCTAGGACTTCCAAAACTATGTTGAATAATAGTGGTGAGAGTGGACATCCTTGTCTTGTTCCTGATCTTAGAGGAAATGCTTTTCAGTTTTTCACCGTTGAGAATGATGTCTGCTGTGGGATTTTCATATGTGGCCTTTATTATGTTGAGGTAGGTTCCCTCTATGCCCACTTTCTGGAGAGTTTTTCTCATAAATAGATGTTGAATTTTGTCAAAAGCTTTTTCTGCATCTATTGTGATGATCATATGGTTTTTATTCTTCAATCTGTTAATATGGTATATCACATTGATTTGCGTATATTGAAGAATCCTTGCATCCCTGGGGTAAATCCCACTTGATTGTGGTGTATGATCCTTTTAATGTGTTGCTGGATTCTGTTTGCTAGTATTTTGTTGAGGATTTTTGCATCTATATTCATCAGTGATATTGGTCTGTCATTTTCTTTTTTTGTAGTGTCTTTGTCTGGTTTTGGTATCAGGGTGATGGTGGCCTCATAGAATGAGTTTGGGAGTGTTCCTTCCTCTGCAATTCTTTGGAAGAATTTGAGAAGGATGGGTGTTAGCTCTTCTCTAAATGTTTGATAGAATTCACCTGTGAAGCCATCTGGTCCTGGACTTTTGTTTGTTGGAAGATTTTTAATCACAGTTTCAATTTCGTTACTTGTGATTGGTCTGTTCATATTTTCTGTTTCTTCCTGGTTCAGTCTTGGAAGGTTATACCTTTCTAAAAATTTGTCCATTTCTTCCACGTTGTCCATTTTATTGCCATAGTGTTGCTTGTAGTAGTCTCTTAGGATGCTTTGTATTTCTGCGGTGTCTGTTGTAACTTCTCCTTTTTCATTTCTGATTTTATTGATTTGAGTCCTCTCCCTCTTTTTCTTGATGAGTCTGGCTAATGGCTTATCAATTTTTTTTATCTTCTCAGAGAACCAGCTTTTAGTTTTATTGATCTTTGCTATTGTTTTCTTTGTTTCTATTTCATATATTTCCCCTCTGATCTTTATGATTTCTTTCCTTCTGCTAACTTTGGGTTTTGTTTGTTCTTCTTTCTCTAGTTTCTTTAGGTGTAAGGTTAGATTGTTTACTTGAGCTTTTTCTTGTTTCTTTAGGTAGGCTTGTATAGCTATAAACTTCCCTCTTAGAACTGCTTTTGCTGCATCCCATAGGCTTTGGATCGTGGTGTTTTCATTGTCATTTGTCTCTAGGTATTTTTTGATTTCTCCAGTGATCTCTTGGTTACTTAGTAACGTATTGTTTAGCCTCCATGTGTTTGTGCTTTTCACGTTTTTTCCCCTCTAATTCATTTCTAATCTTCTAGCGTTGTGGTCAGAAAAGATGCTTGATATGATTTCAATTTTCTTAAATTTACTGAGGCTTGATTTGTGACCCAAGATGTGATCTATCCTGGAGAATGTTCCCTGCGCACTTGAGAAGATAGTGTAATCTGCTGTTTTCAGATGGAATGTCCTATAAATATAAACGAAATCTATCTGGTCTGTTGTGTCATTTAAAGCTTGTGTTTCCTTAGTGTATTTTTCATTTCAGTTATTGTATTGTTTATCTCTGTTTGTTCTTTAATTCTTCTAGATCTTTGTTAAACATTTCTTGCATCTTCTCAGTCTTTGCCTCCATTCTTATTCCGAGGTCCTGGATCATCTTCACTATCATTATTCTGAATTCTTTTTCTGGAAGGTTGCTTATCTCCACTTCATTTAGTTGTTTTTCTGGGGTTTTATCTTGTTCCTTCATCTGGTATATAGCCCTCTGCCTTTTCATCTTGTCTATTTTTCTGTGAATGTGGTTTTTATTCCACAGGCTGCAGGATTGTAGTTTTTCTTGCTTCTGCCGTCTGCCCTCTGGTGGTTTAGGCTATCTAAGAGGCTTGATGGGAGGCTCTGATGGTGGGTAGAGCTGACTGTTGCTGTGGTGGTCAGAGCTCAGTAAAACTTTAATCCACTTGACTGTTGATGGGTGGGGCTGGGTTCCCTCCCTGCTGGTTGTTTGCCTGAGGCAACCCCACACTGGAGCCTACCTGGGCTCTTTGGTGGGGCTAATGACAGACTCTGGGAGGGCTCAGGCCAAGGAGTACTTCCCAGAACTTCTGCTGCCAATGTCCTTGTCCCCACGGTGAAACAGAGCCACCCCCCACCTCTGCAGGAGACCTTCCAACACTAGCAGGTAGGTCTGGTTCAGTCTCCCCCGGGGTCACTGCTCCTTCCCCTGGGTCCCAATGCGCACACTGTTTTGTGTGCACCCTCCAAGAGTGGGGTCTCTCTTTCCCCCAGTCCTGTCGAAGTCCTGCAATCAATTCCCACTGGGCTTCAAAGTCTGATTCTCTATGAATTCCTCCTCCCGTTGCCGGACCCCCAGGTTGGGAAGCCTGACGTGGGGCTCAGAATCTTCGCTCCAGTGGGTGGACTTCTGTGGTATAAGTGTTCGCCAGTCTGTGAGTCACCCACCCTCCAGTTATGGGATTTGATTTTACTCTGATTGCGCTCCTTCTACCGTCTCATTGTGGCTTCTCCTTTGTCTTTGGATGTGGGGTATCTTTTTTGGCGAGTTACAGTGTCTTCCTGTCGATGATTGTCCAGCAGCTAGTTGTGATTCTGGTGTTCTCGCAAGAGGGAGTGAGAGCACGTCCTTCTACTCTGCCATCTTGGTTCCTCTCCTCTACTTTGATTCTTTTGATCACAATGAGATTTAAATTTCAGTACACTAGGAAACAGAAACCTATGAAAAGGATTTCTCCCACCCTTTATTTCCTATCCAAAGGAGTGTAAACAATACCTCTACTTTTCTGTACCCACCTGAAGGTGGGAATTGTCCAAAAAGTCCTTGTAATGAGAACTAGCTTTATTAGCGTAAAAATTGTAGGTTGACCAACAGGAGAGTTTTGCCTCTAATCTGTGTGCAGGCATCTGTAGATACTAGCAAATGACTGCTCCAGCAAAAGGAAGTGTTCTGACCTTTCTCTATGGCAGAAATTGTGGGGTCCAGTGACAACTTCTCTTTGCCTTGTTTAGAAAACTAGGAGATGGATTTGTCCTATAATCTATATAGGGGGACAAATATATCAAACATGAAAAAGAGAAATAAGAGATCTTTAAACACAGAATTTGCAGAAGTTACTCATTTTATCTTAGGGAAAAAATGTAATCCATCTTATAGGAAAGGGTGCAGGGACTTTTTATACCTTGCCTAGGAATGAGGGTTATTATTTGCTAGTCCCATTTGTTTCCACAGGGTCAAATTGTTACATGATGGTACCAGGAGTCTTAGACCTCAAGTATTACTTCTTAATTAATATAAAACTAGAGAGCTAAAATATTTTAAAAATAGAGAATACTTTTATCTAAATTCTTGAGATATGAATAAGAGGACCTAACAATTTGTTTTCTTTTGTTCATTTGGTAAAAGAAAAATGATTAGGAATGGGGAGATGTTTCTCTCAAATTTTTAGTTAAAATCATATGACTTCTGATTAACATAAGATTTTGTCCCAAACTATGAAGGCACTGAACACTGAGATGAGTTGTTAAACATTCTTATGACTAATACGTTAACAGTTTTACAGTTAAAACAAGAGTGTATTTTATGTTTAAAAATATAAGGTAAAGTTTGCTTTACTATTGCAATACTGCCATATTCTTACCTATAATTCATTGGTGTTTAATTGTAGAGAATTAGGCTTTGTCCCTTTGAAATATATGACCATTGGAAATAAGAATCAAAGGATTTTTTTGGTTTGTTTTTGGTTTTGTTGTTTTTACCCTTTTTTGGTAGTAGTAGTTTTTGATCTGTTCTAGTAGTTGCCAAAAGTTCACTCTAAATTTAAGTTAAATACCACAAAGTAAGCATTTCCAATGTAAGAAAAATAGCATATCCTCTGGTATGCCATTTTTAGTACTGAGTGACGAAAGCAAAAGCAAGGGCTTGAAACACACACTATAGTCATAAAATGTTAGGACTGAAAAGGGCTTTAGAAATTATCCACTCTAATTATCCTTCCCTTTTAAAATTATTATCTTTGGATAGATGAATAACTGTTCTGAACCTTGATTTACTTTTATATAATTTGGCAACAGACTTGTTGAGCCTTATGTGACTGTTATGATTAAATATAAAAAGATGACAATTTTAAAATGTTAATGATTATTATTGTTGTAACCAGTTATTACTACCCTAATTTTTAAAAATCAAGAAAAACAGTAGTAAAAGATATCACACATAAAACTACAAAACACAAGTAACACTTGAACAGAAAATTTTGACTCCAAACCCTTGCTTTTGTGTGTGAACTAACAGCTATTAACTTATATTTTTTATTCTTAATTTCGTTTTAGTCATTTTACTATACATAAATAATCTGAGATTTAAAGTAAGGAAATACTGAAAACATGAAACTAAAATATAGTGCTAGATTTGAGAAATTCTTTCAAGACTTTCAGGAAAAAAAGAAACAATATAAGATAAAAATGAAAGAAAAAGCAAAAAGAAAATTCATTTTTTAATTTTCTATTTATTTTAGGATTTTCTTCTTTTTAATACCATCAGTTTATCAATCCTAAAGATTCTTCTTTCTTCATTAGGAGTGATAATTATTTTAACACCTACTGAACTCATATCATCTCATGTCATTTTTTAAAAAAAAGTCTTCCTTCATTCCCCTACCTTTAAATTTTATTATATTACTGGGAATTTAGTTAATTCATCTTCTTGCCTTAAAGAACCTTAAAGTATTTTTGACATTTGAGTTATCTTTAGCCTACTTTTAAAAGTCTCTGGAAAAAGAGATTCCACTATTTCACTGATATCCATTCAGGTATTTAATAGCACTCATTGAAGAGATATTTCCATTTAATCAAATAGGTAGGCATAAAAGAGACATAAATCCTTGTATCTTGGGTATTTTCTTAATTCTGCAACTGACTTTAGAAGATAGCTAGGCTGTTTTATGAGGGAATAAAAATAACTAAGGAATTGTATCGACTGTGTCTCTGACACATAGTAAGCAGATAGTATTTTTTTATTGTCTACTTTTTCCCAGTGTAGGTTGTATGGGTTCCTAAACTATCCGTAGTGTTAACTTAATGTAAACCTTTTGACCCCACTAGACTGAGCTCCTTGAAGGAAGGAATTTCTTCTTCATCTGTAAGATCTTTAATCAGGCACAGCCCTGGGAGGTAGTCAGTCAGCTTTTGTTTGTTGGTTTGTTTTCTGAACTGGAGTTATTTTGAGTTTTAGAGGCTTAAGAGTGTTTATAGACTCCTAAATATTTTGTAGAATAAAGCAGAGGACATCATATTTTGGGGCAATGACAACATTTCTCTTGGCAACACAGGGCTGTTGATAGTTAAGGAATGTGAGACTTAACAGAGACTTAGCCTCTTTGAAACTTTGTAGCATAGATTTGCCTGTAGATGCGGACTTTGGAAAATAAATCCTATAGGTAAGAGAGTAACCAAAAGGTGTGGCAGGCTAGGTTGTCTTTAAAAGTGTTGTGGGCACTACATTTTTAAATGGAGCTAGCGCCAATCAGGCAGGGCATTTCAGGAAATTCAATATAGGTAACCATCATGAAGGGATGTAATTATTACCTTGGAGCCAAATTTTGCCATTTAGCAGAGTCCTGGGATATGAATTTAGACCCCCCAGATAAGGAACTGGTAAGAAAACAGAAGCAGGCACTAAAGCAGAATCCAACCCTGGAATCTTGTGCATACTAGATTAGAGAAAGCTGAGGCTCCAGAGCAACATTAGAGCATAGAGGTGGTATCTTATCTTTAGATTTGTTTAGCAGTCCAGAGGACTTGGGATGGTGGTGCAGCAGTGGCTCTATGTCATTACTTGGTCTGGAAGGGTGACTAATGCTAAGCCCTAATGGATAAATAGGTAAGGCTATTTAATACTGAGTTGCTTTCATCTGGAATCTTCCAGGGGCCCGTTTTGTCCAGATATAGAGCAAGAAAATGAGAGAGGGGTGGGATGCAGAGCTGATCAATCTAGGAGGATTGCCTTGATTCCTGTTTAAATCCCTAGGGATTTGTTTGGATCTTGACAATACAGGTTCACAGAAAATATTTGTTGAATGACTGACTAAATGTAAATGGTCACTTGGATGCCCTAGGGCTATTCATACAACCTAGTTTAAGTTATATGGATCATTTCCTTTATGTGATTATGGAAATAATAAACTCATCACCTCAGAACTTGAATGTAAAATCTGGGAGTTAAATTACTGATCCGGGTAGTAGGTTTTATTGGTATCACTTTTGTTGCTTTTGTTCATTGATGTATACCCTATTCAGTAAATAATTATTGAATACATTTTGTTGCTGTATACTATGTTTAGTGATTAATTTTATTTTGTGTCTTTTTTCAGTAGGTGTTTTTTGAGAGTCACTGTGGGATCTATAAAGTGTAAGTGTAAGTGTAAGATCTTATCTATAAAGTGTAAGGTCTCTGCCAATAAGGAGCTTAAGTGACAGTAGCTAACTCAGAGGAAGTTAGATAACTGCAAGTCAGTAAATGCAGTGAGTGATGTTTCAGAAGAAAATATTTGTAACTGTACATTCAAAACTTGATAATGGCAGCCTAGTTAGTATTTTGAAAACATTATTCTCTAATAAAGGCACTGTTAAAAGAAATAGAAAGTACTGTTATTTCACATTTTAATTAGAGGAAAGAGAACCAATTTATTTTTGAGTAGAGGTGTTATTAGATCACTCATTAATATTTCCAAAAGAAAATTTATAGAATTCTAGTTAAGCTGCAGTAGGAAGGAAGTAAATGTTTTGTAAATAATCATTCACTATATTTAAGATTTGATTGGTTCAATGCATTAATTAATACAGGTGTTCAGGATACTGTTTTATATTTTTGGGTGAAAGCACATTAGTGTTAGTTAAGTTTGTGTGCCCTGTTTTTTGTATTAGATCCATTTTAATTTAATGAGAACAGTGCCATCTACTGAGTCACCAACATGATTTAACATCTGTTATTTACAAGGAAAAAAAAGAGGGAAATATACTTCTATTCGGTTATTTTTCTTTCTTATTTTATTTTTAAATCTAATTGTTCAGTGTCAAAAGAAGTTTTAATGAAAGAATATGAGTAAACAGGTGCTTTGATGCTAAAAAATTCCTTGGTTGGAAATAGCAGATGAATTTGAGCTTTAAATACATTCTTTTTCTAGTACATTAAACAGATTGAATACTATCAAAAGCCTCTTGAACTACTTGTAGAATATATCACTTTATCCATCATCATCCCCATGCTTTCTTACTTTTATACTCCATATTCCATAAGCATATTTTTCTGCTTCTTAAGTCAAAGTTTTTTTAATAATGGATTGAATTCTTATCTTTTCAATTCAGTGGGGTAATTAAGTGAATTGTGAAAATTATCCCAATATCCCATCATTATATAAATTCATAGTATGTTTATAAACATATGGTTACATTTGGCCTTGAAAAGATATTCTAGGAAATCTCTATTTCCAAGAATAAAAAAGCATCTTGAAGAAAATATGTTGTGCTGTATATTGTAGCTAAATTCAAATCATTCTAAGCACATGAAGAAGTATGTAATATATATATTTTTGATTTGTCATTCTTAATTTATTGATACTGAATTATGGCTGTGTTTAAACACCTCTGTTGATAGTTACCCATGACTGATGAAAAAGTTACTCTTCCTCAAGAACTAAGCAAACCTATTTTCCCCTGCATGAATAAATCTATTGGTATGCTAAGGAATTGGTTGTACACAACTGAAAGGGAAAACTGTCACTGTCATTGTGAAATTGAATTAAAATGTGATAGATCTTACTTTTCTCTGTTCCGTATACTTATCTCATTTCTGTTAACAGACCCCCTTCCTCCCCCAACACACACCATTGTGCTTTTGTTGAGGTTACCAAACATAATATTCTACCCTTGTTTATTGAGGTGGGGACTTAATACAGATGTAGTCAATTATAATGCCCCATCCCACTGGCTATGGGAATATATCCAGGGGCAGACAGGAGTTCTAACCTACCAAAGCTCACCCTTCCATCTCCCACACCATGTAGATAGATAACCTATGTTTAGCTGGAGAGAATGAGATCCACTCACAGAGTGAAGAGGCAGAGATAATCCTGACTGTGTGGTCAACTCCCAGGTTCTAGTTCCTCTTGTCCCTGTAGTGGCCCTATATCTGGCCAGTTTTTGATACACTGAGATGTCTAGATATCCTATAATAACCATATCCTACTTCTCTTTTTAAAACTTAAGTTATATCATTTACAATCAAAATAAATCTTTATTTTTCATACTTAATGTTGCCAGTTCATTTTTTAAGCACATTTGCTGAGAAAGCTGACTCTGCTTTAGTCCTCAAATTTAAATCTTTTCCTATGGGCTAGAAAAGGCCTCCATTTTATCATTAAGTCAAGGGTTTAGAAACAAAATTTTCGGCTCAAGGGATACTTGTGTTTTGTTTTTTTTTAAAATTAATTAATTAATTTATTTATTTTTGGCTGTGTTGGGTCTTCGTTTCTGTGCGAGGGCTTTCTCTAGTTGCGGCAAGCGGGGGCCACTCTTCATCGTGGTGCGCGGGCCTCTCACTATCGCAGCCTCTCTTGTTGCGGAGCACAGGCTCCAGATGCGCAGGCTCAGTAGTTGTGGCTCACGGGACTAGTTGCTCTGTGGCATGTGGTATCTTCCCAGACCAGGGCTCGAACCCTTGTCCCCTGCATTGGCAGGTGGATTCCCAACCAATGCACCACCAGGGAAGGCCGATACTTGTGTTTTATATTTTTATTACCAGTCTTCTTTCAGTCTTGGAACATGTATAATACTTCTAATTAGTTCAGGAATGAGGGTGGGGATTTGGGAGGAAACCAGTGAAGTCAACAAATGTTTGAGATTCCAGGCATGGGACAATTCATGTAATGATAAAAGAAGTTTAGAAAATTCTCACTAAGGAAGGTTCTGAACACAGCCACCTTCCTTGAGAGTATCCTCTGCGTCTCTACCCTTTAACCTGGGACAGTCTTAGCAATGTGGGTGGAATTCTGGGTGAGTATCTTTGCCAACCTAAGATTTCTCCTTCTACTTCTTGTGGAGTATTTTTGGGCAAGTTATCTTCGTAAATGTGTATAGCCCTTCCCTGCTTCCTCCCTACCAATCTCTTGTCCTTCTGACCCTAAATAAAATGTCAAAAGGATTCCTTTGCCTTAAGCCATTCATTTGACATCTGCCTGCACAGCTGTTAGATTGAGAACTAAGAAATTTCAGAGTCCCTAAAACCAATTCTGATTAGGCTAGTCACTTACTGTCTCAATACTTAACATTCACATCTTTAAATGAGTAAGTTAAACTAGTAGGTGATCTCATTAGTTTTTTCAGCTCTTGAGAAATCAACAATTCTAAATAAATTGCTTGTTTTAATGACTTATCTTTTTGTTTCACTTAAACATATCATTAAGTGCCTACTGTGTACCAGTTACTGGACTAGGTGCTCTGGGGAATTAAATATAATATTCATTTCCTGTCAATAGAATTTTAAGCTATTTAGGGGATTAACCAGAGAGAAATATCAATTAAAAAACAACATGGTGTGGTGTAGTGTTTCTCAAAGTGTGTAACATTCAGATACTTGGGATAATGATAGAGATGTTTGAGACAGAGCATTAAATAACATCAAATTGCATAAAAACCTTTTCCATTTTTCTCTTTCAATCCTTTTCCTTGTACCTATAAACATAAGCCCTTAACACCTCTTGAACACATTCTCCCTTTTTAACAAAGAGGGGCTCAGGCTCAGAACATTCTGTGGGCAACATTCTCTAGTAGAATTTAATGATATTCTACTGTTATCTTTACTGTTATATATATATATTTAATTTTTATTGGAGTATAGTTGATTTACAATGTTGTATTAGTTTCTGCTATACAGCATAGTGAATCAGTTATACATATACGTATACATATACTCACTCTTTTTTACATTCTTTTATAAATTGGGAGATTGGGATTGACATATATACTGTTATCTTTTATTTATGGCAAGTCATGCATTTTTCTCATTTGTGATAATGATATAAAGGTTTTGTTTGGAAGTTTTTGTTTTAAAAAGTGAGTTGATTAAAAATGGCTAACATTGGAAATTTGGTATACTGTTTTAAGAACTGCCAAAATTAATGTCTTCCTTCTCTTGCCTGGATTGTTTTAATTTCTTTTAAATCACAACAAAGTAGAAATTTTAGGAGAGACGGTTCAAAGGTATTCGTTCTTTATTCCTTATCAAATGTAATGTCTTAATATTTATGTGCTCTACTTTCAGTCATCTGTCTGAAAGTGGGACTCTTCACTTGTCCAAAGCGTGTTGGTTCCAGATATGATATTGTTCCTTCAATGATTAAGGGCAGAGGAGTACAGAAGGATTGTGCATAACCTTTACTAGGATAGATATTTTGGTTCCTATGGTGAAATTTAGTCATAAGTTTATCCCTAGCGAAATCTCATCAGACTTCTCCTCAGGCAAAATTCCTTTAGTTTTTTTCTTCTGCTTTATTTGGTAATCAGATGGATAAGTCTCTTTCTAAAATATCTTAGAAAGAGACTGGTCAAAACAGCAGGGAGTAGAATTTCTTAACTTCAGAAGGAGAATTTGCATGTGTTATTCATTTTCCCGTGGTGTAGATGTGACTGATATAATTTCGACCTTGATTGGCAAATCTTGCCATAATTTAATAATACGATAGGTTACTTGAAGAAGGAACGATTGTAACATGACACATTTGAAGGATTTCAGGTTCCCTGTATAGATTTAATTGCCTTGTAATTACATATAAATAATTGAAGATTGAGAAGCACTGGTGTAGTGGAAAGTGCACGGAATCTGTTGTTAGGATAAGTTGGATTTTCTTTGGCTCTACTACTAGCTGTAGTGACCTTGTTCAGGACCCTTAAGTTCTCTGTGTTTTTATCTTATTTAATTAATTAATTTATTTAATAAATTTATTGATTTATTTATTTTTGGCTGCGTTGCGTCTTCATTGCTGCCCGCCTGCTTTCTTTAGTTGCGGCAAGCGGGGGCTACTCTTTGTTGTGGTGCGCTGGCTTCTCATTGTGTGACCTCTCCTCTTGCGGAGCACGGGTTCTAGGCATGCGGGCTTCAGTAGTTGTGGCACGTGGGCTCAGTAGTTGTGGCTTGCGGGCTCTAGAGCGCAGGCTCAGTAGTTGTGGCACACGGGCTTAGTTGCTCCGCGCCATGTGGGATCTTCCCAGACCAGGGCTTGAACCCGTGTCCCCTGCATTGGCAGGCAGATTCTTAACCACTGCGCCACCAGGGAAGCCTCTCTGTGTTTTTAGATGGATTATAAATTTTGTAAAGTCCTTTCCAGCTCTAAAGTTTTGTAATAACCTACTATATACCCTACTTTAAGTTCCTTGCTACTCTAAGTGTAGTCTGTGGTCTAGTAACAATGTCATCTGGGAGTTAATTAGGAGCACAGAGTCTCAGGCCTCAATCCTAGACCTACTGAATCAGAATCTGCATTTTAACAAGATTCCTGGGTGATTACATGGAAATGAAAGTTTGAGAAGCACTGCTATAAACTACTTACGTATTTTAGTTGTTACCTGAATGTTCAGTTGCTCATCTGAACATAGGTGAAAGTGTATTAGAAGGCATAGGAATTGATTTGAGAAAAGGGAAATGTGGAGATTCATGTAGATTAGCATAACTGAAGAACAAACTTGATAATACTGTTTCAAATTGTGAATTATTTAAATGGTTAGAATTCATTTTAGAGAAGAAAAGGGAATTAAAAAACAGTTCATCTCTTTAATACAGAAGAGAAAGATGATAGCCAGTGTTTATTAAGAATATACTAGTTTCAGGAATTCCCTGGTGGTCCAGTGGTTAGGACTCCATGTTCTCACTGCCGAGGGCCTGGGTTCAATTCCTGGTCGGGGAATTAAGACCCCGGAAGCTGTGCGGCACGACCAGGTGGGGAAAGAAAAGGAATATACTAGTTTTAATTACATGATTGTATTATTCTGTTGGTAGCACCGTGGGATTGACATGAGGGTATTTTAACTTTTCCTGTTATTTCCACCAAAAATTCCCACCCCCACCAAATCTTCCAAATAAATTTAAATTGCATATAGAAAGTATGCTTGCTGTGAAAATTTAAGTCTTTTAGCTTTATGCTCTTCCAGGCAGATTTCTATCCTGGAGTCCCTCTTACATAGATATCACTGGCATCATTATACACATTTTCAAGATAAGAAGACAGGTTGCAGAGAGGTTTAGTAAATTGACTAAGGTCTCTCAGCTAATAAATGACTGAGCCATGATTCATATCTTAGGCTGACTGAGTTTAGTTTTTCTACCATTATACCTTACTGTTTCTCTCTTGAAAAAAAAATTCAAATTTATTACAGAATATCTAAAGGCTGAACATTTACTTTATAAAAGAATTATGCTTCCTTTAAAAACCATCAGAAGGCTTTCACAATCCTTTGTAAAGTAAAAATGACTTGCAACTTTTTAATTTCTTTATAACTTTTAGAGATACATGTAATGGAATAAGTGAAGTATGCTGGTATTATCAGTCAGAGTTCAGTAAGGGAAGCAGAACCATCATGAGTGTTATGGAATCAAGAATGTATTACAGATATAAAACCTTGTATAATTGTGGGAGAAACTGTCAAGTAAGAATCCTACAAGGGAAATTGGAAGTGCAGAGGAAAGTCACTAATCACCTATTCTGAGACATTGATGTTGGTGTATTAATTGGAGCTTGCAAGGGAATATGGGAAGCCAGGCATTTCAAACTATTAGAGTGGGATCACAAAGAATAGCTACTGGATAAGTCTGTGGAAGGCTGTTGCCTGTGCTTCTGTCTTTCATCACATCTAACCATGACCATCTTCAGAAACTAATGGCTGCCGCTTCACCTCCGCCTTCCAGGTCTCATGGACATTTCTATGGATTAGCCCAGAACTACTCAGAGAAGAGGATTCTGGGAAACATAGTTTTGGCTTATCCAAGTGGACGTTATTAAATCACCACAATGTGTCTTATGACCTAATACTGAAAAAAGATGCTAAGTAGTTGGTTGATGTTGTTATATACTATTAGCAAAGAATATGTTGACAAACTCCTTTCATGAATAATTCAGTGTGAGATTTTGGGTGAAATAGCAGTACTTTGGGGACTTTAGATTCTAATCATATCTTAGATTTATGGCCTAGTTGCTTAATTGTAGTCATGTTCTCTTCTATAAAAAGAAAGAGCCAGCTTCATTTGATAAATATTAGTAAAATAAATAAATGGAAATCTCTCAACTTCCCCCTAATGTTTTATTCTAAAAATGTTCTCACATACAGCAAAGGTGAAAGAATTTTACATTGAATATCTGTATAGCACCATCTAGATTCTGCTACTAATATTTTATTTCTCTTGTTTCATCAGTGTATCTAGCCATCTGTCTATCCCACATTCCGTCTATTAGTCCATTTTATTTTAGGTGCATTCAAAGTAAATTGCAGGGCTTCCCTGGTGGCGCAGTGGTTAAGAATCCGCCTGCCAGTGCAGGGGACACGGGTTCGAGCCCTGGTCTGGGAAGATCCCACATGCTGTGGAGCAACTAAGCCTGTGTGCCACAACTACTAAACCTGCGCTCTAGAGCCCACGTGCCACAAGTACTGAAACCCATGTGCCTAGAGCCCGTGCTCCGCAACAAGAGAAGCCACCACAATGAGAAGCCCACACACTGCAACGAAGAATGGCCCCCACTTGCCACAACTAGAGAAAGTCTGCGCACAGCAATGAAGACCCAATGCAGCCAAAAAAAAAAAAAAAAAAAACCAAAGTAAATTGCAGACATCAGTCTGGTTCTTCCTAAATACTTCAGCATGCATGTTATTAACTAGATTCAGCATTAATTTACAGGTTTCTTTTTTCTTTTTATGTAAAATTTACAGTGAAATAAACAAATCTCAAGTCTGTTTTCCCTAAGTTTTGACATGCGTATATCTGTGTAATCAAAATCCATATTGCTCTAGACTGTGTCCCACCCAAAATTCATAAATTGAAACCTAATCCCTAATGTGATGGTATTTCAAGGTGGGGCCTTTGGGAAGTGGTTAGGTCATAAGGGTGGAACCCTCATGAATGGGATTAGTGCCCTTATAAAAGATTCCAGAGAGCTCCCTTATCTCTTCCACCATGTGAGGACACAGCAAGAAAATGGCAGCCTGTGAACTAAGAAACAGGTCTTCGCCAGACACTGAATCTGCCAGTGCCTTAATCGTGGACTTGTCAACTGTGAGAAACATTTCTCTGCCCACAAGACAGAATATATGTTTTACTCTAAAACCATTATAGTTTTAGGCCTATTTATCTCAAATTAATTTTTGTGTATGATGTGAGGTAGATGAAACCTCTATACACTTGGATCAGTGAATGGAAATCACTATGGGTTATATTTTATCCAAACACACTAGATTTTATTTTTCCCCAAATATGATAAAACAGATGCTGTGGATGTTATTTGTTTAATGTGTTTCTGGGTTAAAAAAAAAATTGAGAGTGGAAATGATCACAAATCATATGACAGAGTCTTTCTAGCTGGCTCTAAGTTGACATTAGAAAATCAAGACCACTCTGGGAACAGAAATCTACATGTGGTAAATAATTTTGCTAGAGAAAGGGGCTGACTGTGGTGGATGACCTAATGTAATTCTGGTATAAAAATACTGTAAATGAACTTTATTATGATTTAGTGTCAGAGGTGAAATGCCTGCTTTTAAAGTTAAAGTGACCAATTATAATGTATGTGTTGAGACATACTTTCTTACATACTTTTATTTTTTCAACAGTCAAAAAAAGCAAATATGGACTTCCAAAAACTAAGAGTATTATCTGCTATTGTAATACCTACTAGATGATTCAGTTTGTTTACCTTTGGTGGTAAGTTTCATAGCCAGCAAGCAGTGTCAGTGTAGGACTACATAAAGAAGTTGCTCTATTATTGAAAAATTTATGTCAAGTTGTATAAGTTTCTTAATCTGGCTCTGATGTACATTTTATCTTTCTTATACCAGACACAAAAATATTAATTTTAGCAATCTTTAGATCACAGTGTTACTTATGAGTGACAGGAAAGAAATGTAAATGAATGAAAAATAGCACTAAAGCTACTCATTTAAGTATAATATTTTTCCAGTGTTTGGGTCATAGAAGTTATCAAATTTTTATGATTGTAAAATCTTTTATATGTGTAAAAATTAAAGTTTATAGTAAAAATTCTTGGGCACATAGTAAATGCAACCATCATATTAGCAAAATTGTCATTTTTCAAATGTTCTCTTAGAACACTGAGATGATTTATGTGGTTTTTTTTTCTGTTAGTTGATATGATCATATCAATTTTCTTCTATTGATATGGCACATTACGTTGTTTTTTTTTTTTTTTGAGTATTGAACAGTCTTGCGTACCTAGAATATATCCCATTTGGTCTTGGTGTGTAATTCTTTTTATATACTGTTATTCAATTTGTTAGCATTTTACTGAAGAGTTTTTGTATCTAAATTCATGAGAGAGATTGCTGTGTAATTTTCTTTGTACTATTTTTGTCTGTTTCTGGGTCCGGGGTAATACTAGCTTCGTAAAATGAGCTGGGAAGTGTTCCCTTCTCTTCTCTGTGTCAGAAGGGATTTTGTAAAAATATTCTTTAAATATGTGGTAGAATCCTCCAGTGAAAACATCTGGGCCTGGAGATTTGTTTTCTTTTTTTTTAAAACTTTTAAAGTTATGAATTCAGTTTCTTTAGTAAGAAGCTAATCAGATATGTAGACCTAATCAGATATTCAGGACTATTTCATCGTGGTTGTATTTAGTAGTTTGTGGTTTTGGAGGAATTGGTTCATTTCTTATAGTTTGTTGGATTTGTGAGTGTAATGTTATCTGTAGTGTTCCTTTATTACCTTTTAATGGCTATGTGATCTTTACTACTGTTCTCCTTTATTCCTGATTTTAATGATTTGTATCTTCCCTATTTCTTTCTTTGTCAGTTTTGCTACAAGTTTTAAAATTTTATTAACCTTTTCAAAGAACCAGCTCTTTGTTTCATCAATTTCCTTTATTGTTTTCCAGATTTTAATTTTATTAATTTTTGGTTTTATAATTTTCTTCCTTTTGCTTGCTGTGGGTACATTTTACCTGTTTTTTTTTTTTTTCTTTTTTTAGTTTCTTGAAGTAGTTGGAGCTTGAATTACTGATTTGAGGCCTATCCTTTTTTCTGATATAAACATTTAGTGTTATGAATTTTCCTCTTGGTACTGCTCTAGCTGCACCCATAACTTGATAAGTTGTATTTTCATTTTTATTTAGTTCTATGTATTTTTAAATTCTTTTGAGAGTTCTTTCACCCCTAGGTTATTTAGGAGTATGTTCTTTAATTTCCAAGAGTTTGGAGATTTTCTTGTTGTCATTACATTATTGATTTCTAGTTTGATTCAGTTATAGTCAGAAAACATACTCCGTATGATATCAATAATTTTAGTTTGTGAGGTTTATAATCTAGGATATAGTCTATCTTGGTGATTGTTCCATGGGAATTCGAAAAAAAGTGTTTGTTCTGTTGTTACTAGATGGAGAGGTCTATAAATGTCATTTAGATTCTATTGCTTGGTCATGTAGTACAGCTCAGTTCCTTCATATTTTTGCTGATTTTTCTGACTAGTAGTTCTTTCATATGCTGCAAGTGAGATGTTGAGGTCCCCAACTAAAATGTGGCTATGTCTATCTCTCCTTTTAGTTCTCAGTTTTTGTTTCATGTATTGGGAAGCTCTGTCATTTGATTCATACATATTTAGGATTCCTATGTCTTTTTGGTGGGTTGATCCTATTATCATAAGGTAAGATTCTGCTTTGTCCCTAGTAATTTTTATTGCTCCAAACTTTATCTGATAATAATGTATCCATCTTTGCTTTTTTTTATTAATATTTGCATGACATCTCCTTTTACATCCTTGTCTTTTAATCTAGTTATGTTTGAAGTGAGTTTCTTGTAGACAGTGTATACTTTAGTTGTGTTTTTAAAATTCACTTTGCTAATTTCTGCCTTTTTGTGTGTGTGTGTGTTTGAACTGTTTACATTTAAAGTAATTATTTACATGTGAGGGCTCAAGTCTGCCATTTTATTATTTGTTTTCTGTTTGATCCCTGGTTTCTCATTATTCTATTTCTGTTTTCTTGGCTCCCGTATGGATTACTTGAACACTTGCTAGAATTTTATTTTGATTATAATGTATATAGTTATCCATATAATTTCTCCAAAACCAAAACTACTATACCCTTTGTATAGTTTTCTTAGTGGGTGTTATAGGTAGTATAATAAACGTACATACTTTATCATAGTCTACTGGTAGATGTAACCATTTTACCTTTTCAAGTGAAGTGTAGAAAACTTAATTTCATTTAGACCACTTTGCCCTTATATTTAAAATATAATTGTTATAACTATTTCCTTTACTTGTATTGAGCACATCAGATTATGTTATAATTTTTGCTTTTGCCATCAAATATGATTTTATAAATTCATGAGGAGGAGGATAGTCTGTTATATTTATTGCTGTCATTACCTATTCCACTGGACTTCTTTCCTTTCTGAACTTCCAAGACTTCTTTTCTGTTTAGAGAACTTACTTCAATCATTCTTTAAAGGTATGTGTGCTAATGACAAGTTTGTCTGAGACTGTTGCCCACTCATTTCTGAAGGATATTTTTGCTGAATATAGAATTTGTGGTTGATGCTTCTTTTCATTCAGTATTTGAAAAATGTTATGCCACTTCCTTCAGGCTTCCATGATGTCAGGTTAGAAATCCACTGTCAATGGAATTGGTGCTTCTCTATACATTGTTTCTTTCTGATTTCTTTCTTTATTTTTCTAAAAAAATTTTTAAAAATTGAAGTATATTTGTTTTTCTTTTGTTTTGTTTTCCCAGCACCATTTATTGAAGAGGCTGTCTTTTCTCCACTGTATATTCTTCTTTGTCACAGATTAAGTAACTATAGGTGCATGGGTTTATCTCTGGGCTTTCTATCTTGTACTCTTGATCTATATTTCTTTTTTTGTGCCAACCATACTTTTTTTTTTTTTTTTAATACAGCAGGTTCTTATTAGTTATCTATTTTATGCATATTAGTGTATATATGTCAATCCCAATCTCCCAATTCATCCCACCACCACCCCCGTGCCCCCTGCTTTACCCCCTTGGTGTCCATACGTTTGTTCTCTACATCTGTGTCTCTATTTTTGCCTTGCAAACCGGTTCATCTCTACCATTTTTCCGTATTCCACATATATGCGTTAATATATGATATTTGTTTTTCTCTTTCTGGCTTACTTCACTCTGTATGACAGTCTCTAGGTCCATCCATGACCCAATTTCGTTCCTTTATATGGCTGAGTAATATACCATTGTATATACGTACCATATCTTTATCCATTCATCTTTCAATGAGCATTTGGTTTGCTTCCATGACCTGGCTATTATATAGTGCTGCACTGAACATTGGGGTGCATGTGTCTTTTTGAATTATGGTTTTCTTTGGGTATATGCCCAGTAGTGGGATGGCTGGGTCATATGGTAATTCTATTTTTAGTTTTTTAAGGAACTTCCACACTGTTCTCCATAGTGGCTGTATCAATTTACATTCCCACCAACTGTGCAGGAGGGTTCCCTTTTCTCCACACCCTCTCCAGCATTTGTTGTGTGTAGATTTTCTGATGGTGCCCATTCTAACTGGTGTGAGGTGATATCTCATTGTCGTTTTGATTTGCATTTCTCTAATAATTAGTGATGTTGAGCAGCTTTCCATGTGCCTCCTGGCCATCTGTATGTGTTCTTTGGAGAAATGTCTATTTAGGTCTTCTGCCCATTTTTTGATTGGGTTGTTTGTTTTCTTAATATTGAGCTGAATGAGCTGTTTATATATTTTGGAGATTAATCCTTTGTCCGTTGTTTTGTTTGCAAATATTTTCTCCCGTTGTGAGGGTTGTCTTTTCGTCTGTAATTTCCTTTGCTGTGCAAAAGCTTTTAAGTTTCATTAGGTCCCATTTGTTTATTTTTGTTTTTATTTTCATGACTCTAGAAGGTAGGTCACAAAAGATCTTGCTGTGATTTATGGCACAGAGTGTTCTTCCTATGTTTTCCTTTAAGAGTTTTATGGTGTCTGGTCTTACATTTAGGTCTTTAATCCATTTTGAGTTTATTTTTGTGTATGGTGTTAGGGAGTGTTCTAATTTCATTCTTTTACATGTAGCTCTCCAGTTTTCCCAGCACCACTTATTGAAGAGACTGTCTTTTCTCCATTGTATATCCTTGCCTCCTTTGTCATAGATTAGTTGACCATAGGTGCATGGGTTTATCTCTGGGCTTTCTATCCTGTTCCATTGATCTATATTTCTGTTTTTGTGCCAGTACCATATTGTCTTGATTACTGTAGCTTTGTAGTATAGTCTGAAGTCAGGGAGTCTGATTCCTCCAGCTCCTTTTTTTTCCCCTCAAGATTGCTTTGGCTATTCGGGGTCTTTTGTGTTTCCATACAAATTTTAAGATGTTTTGTTCTAGTCCTGTAAAAAATGCCACTGGGAATTTGATAGGGATTGCATTGAATCTGTAGATTGCTTTGGGTAGTATAGTCATTTTCACAGTACTGATTCTTCCAATCCAAGAACATGGTATATCTCTCCATCCGTTGGTATCATCTTTAATTTCTTTCATCAGTGTCTTATAGTTTTCTGCATACAGGTCTTTTGTCTCCCTAGGTAGGTTTATTCCTAGGTATTTTATCCTTTTTGTTGCAATGGTAAATGGAAGTGTTTCCTTAATTCCTCTTTTAGATATTTCATCATTAGTGTATAGGAATGCAAGAGATTTCTGTGCATTAATTTTGTATCGTGCTACTTTGCCAAATTCACTGATTAGCTCTAGTAGTTTTCTGGTAGCATCTTTAGGATTTTCTATGTGTAGTATCATGTCATCTGCAAACAGTGACAGTTTTACTTCTTCTTTTCCAATATATATTCCTTTTATTTCTTTTTCATCTCTGATTGCCATGCCTAGGACTTCCAAAACTATGTTGAATAATAGTGGTGAGAGTGGACGTCCTTGTCTTGTTCCTGATCTTAGAGGAAATGCTTTCAGTTTTTCACCATTGAGAATGATGTTTGCTGTAGGTTTTTCATATATGGCCTTTATTATGTTGAGGTAGATTCCCTCTGTGGCCATTTTCTGGAGAGTTTTTATCATAAATGGGTGTTGAATCTTGTCAAAAGCTTTTTCTGCATCCACTGAGATGATCATATGGTTTTTCTTCTTCAATTTGTTGATATGGTGTATCACATTGATTGATTTGCATATATTGAAGAATCCTTGCATCCCTGCGATAAATCCCACTTGATCATGGTGTATGATCCTTTTAATGTGCTGTTGGATTCTGTTTGCTATTATTTTGTTGAGGATTTTTGCATCTATATTCATCAGTGATATTGGTCTGTCATTTTCTTTTTTTGTAGTATCTTTGTCTGTTTTTGGTATCAGAGTGATGATGGCCTCGTAGAATGAGTTTGGGAGTGTTCCTTCCTCTGCAATTCTTTGGAAGAGTTTGAGAAGGATGGGTGTTAGCTCTTCTCTAAATGTTTGATAGAATTCACTTGTGAAGCCATCTGCTCCTGGACTTTTGTTTGTTGGAAGATTTTTAATCACAGTTTCAATTTCATTACTTGTGTTTGGTCTGTTCATATTTTCTATTTCTTCCTGGCTCAGTCTTGGAAGGTTATACCTTTCTAAAAATTTGTCCATTTCTTCCAGGTTGTCCATTTTATTGACATAGAGTTGGTTGTAGTAGTCTCTTAGGACGCTTTGTATTTCTGTGGTGTCCATTGTAACTTCTCCTTTTTCATTTCTAATTTTATCGATTTGAGCCCTCTCCCTCTTTTTCTTGATGAGTCTGGCTAAGGGTTTATCAGTTTTGTTTGTCTTCTCATAAACCAACTTTTAGTTTTATTGATCTTTGCTATTGTCTTCTTTGTTTCTATTTCATTTATTTTTGCTCTGATCTTTATGATTTCTTTCCTTCTACTAACTTTGGGTTTTGTTTGTTCTTCTTTCTCTAGTTCCTTTAGGTGTAAGGTTAGATTGTTTATTTGATATTTTTCTTGTTTCTTGAGGTAGGATTGTATTGCTACAAACTTCCCTCTTAGAACTCCTTTGCTGCATCCCATAGGTTTTGGATTGTTGTGTTTTCATTCTCATTTGTCTCTAGGTATTTTTTGATTTCTTCTTTGATTTCTTCAGTGATTTCTTGGTTATTTAATAACGTGTTGTCTAGCCTCTACATGTTTGTGTTTTTTACGTTTTTTTCCCTGTAATTTATTTCTAATCTCATAGCATTGCGGTCGGAAAGGATGCTTCATACGATTTTGGTTTTCTTAAATTTACTGAGGCTTGATGTGTGACCCAAGATGTGATCTAACCTGGAGAATGTTCTCTGTGCACTTGAGAAGAAAGTGTAATCTGCTGTTTTCAGATGGAATGTCCTATAAATGTAAACGAAATCTATCTGGTCTGTTGTGTCATTTAAAGCTTGTGTTTCCTTATTAATTTTCTCTCTGGATGATCTGTCCATTTGTGTAAGTGAGGTGTTAAAGTCCCCCAGTATTATTGTGTTATTCTAGATTTCCTCTCTTATAGCTGTTAGCATTTGCCTTATATATTGAGGTGCTCCTATGTTGGGTGTGTATATATTTATAACTGTTATATCTTCGTCTTGGATTGATCCCTTGATCATTACGTAGTGTCCTTCCTTGTCTCTTGTAACATTCTTTATTTTAAAGTCTATTTTATCTGATATGAATATTGCTACTCCAGCTTTGTTTTGATTTCCGTTTGCATGGAATGTCTTTTACCATCCCCTCACTTTCAGTCTGTATGTGTCCCTAGGTCTAAATGGGTCTGCTGTAGACAGCATATAGGTGGGTCTTGTTTTTGTATCCATTCAGTGAACCTTTGTCTTTTGGTTGGAGCATTTAATCCATTCACATTTAAGGTAATCATTGATATGTATGTTCCTATTACCATTTTTTTAATTGTTTTGGGTTTGTTTTTGTAGGTCCTTTTCTTCTCTTGTGTTTCCCACTCAGAGAAGTTCCTTTAGCATTGTTGTACACCTGGTTTGGTGGTGCTGAATTCTCTTAGCTTTTGTTTCTCTGTAAAGCTTTTGATTTCTCTGTCGAATCTGAATGAGATCCTTGCTGGGTTGAGTAATCTTGATTGTAGGTTCTTCTTTTTCATCACTTTAAATATATCATGCCACTCCGTTCTGGCTTGTAGAGTTTCTGCTGAGAATTCAGCTGTTAACCTTATGGGAGTTCCCTTGTATGTTATTTGTTGTTTTTCCCTTGCTGCTTTTAAGAATTTTTCTGTGTCTTTAATTTTAGTCATTTTGATTACTGTGTGTCTCGTTGTTTTTCTCCTTGGGTTTATCCTGCCTGGGACTTTCTGTGCTTCCTGGACTTGGGTGGCTTGTTCCTTTCCCATGTTAGGGAAATTTTCGAGTATAATCTCTTCACATATTTTCTTGGGTCCTTTCTCTTTTCTCCTTTTGGGACTTCTATAATGTGAATGTTGGTGTGTTTAATGTCCCAGAGGTCTCTTAGACTGTCTTAATTTCTTTTCATTTTTTTTCTTTATTCTGTTCCACGGCAGTGAATTCTACCATTCTGTCTTCCAGGTCACTTATCCCTTCTTCTCCCTCAGTTATTCTGCTATTGATTCCTTCTAGTGTATTTTTCATTTCAGTTATTGTATTGTTCATCTCTGTTTGTTTGTTCTTTAATTCTTCTAGGTCTTTGTTAAACATTTCTTGCATCTTCTCAAGCTTTGCCTCCATTCTTTCCTGAGGTCCTGGATCATCTTCACTATCATTATTCTGAATTCTTTTAATGGAAGATTGCCTATCTCCACTTCATTTAATTGTTTTTCTGGGGTTTTATCTTGTTCCTTCATGTAGTACATAGCCCTCTGTCTTTTCATTTTGTCTGTCTTTCTGTGCATGTGTTTTTCATTCCACAGGCTGCAGGATTGTAGTTCTTTTTGCTTCTGCTGTCTGCCCTCTGCTCGATGAGGCTATCTAAGAGGCTTGTCAAATTATATTTGACTTATAACATTTCAGGTGTACAGGAAAGTGATTAGTTATACATATATATATATGTATAACTGAGTATATATATATATTCTTTTATATATATATATTTTTAGATTCTTTTTCCTTATGGTTTACTACAAGATACTGAATATAGTTCCTTGTGCTATACAGTAGGTCCTTGTTTATCTGTTTTCAATATAGTAGTGTTTGTATGTTAATCCCAAACTCCTAATTTCCCCCCTCTCCCCCCGCTATCCCCTTTGGTATCCCCTTCAGTTTTCTTTCTATGACTGCGAGTCTATTTCTGTTTTGTAAATAAGTTCATTTGTATCATTTTTTTAAGGTTCCACATATAAGTGATGTCGTATGATTTTATGTCTTTGTCTCACTTCACTTAGTATGATAATCTCTAGGTCCATCCATGTTGCTGCAAATGGCATTATTTCATTCTTTTTAGTGGCTGAGTAATATTCCATTATATATATATACACCACATCTTCTTTATCCACTCATCTCTTGATGAACATTTAGGCTGCTTCCATGTCTCAGTTATTGTAAATAGTGCTGCTATGAACATTGTGGTGCACATTTCTTTTTGAATTACAGTGTTCATCTTTTCCAGCTATGTGCCCTGGAGTGGGATTCCTAGATCATACAGCAGCTCTATTTTTAGTTTTTTGAGGAACCTTCATACTGTTCTCCATAGTGGCTGCATCAGTTTACTTTTCCACCAGCAGTGTAGGAGGGTTCCCCACATCCTCTCCAGTATTTATTATTTGTTTTTCTGATTTCAAGATTTTTTTTCCTTTGACTTTTATTTCTAGAAGTTTAATTATGATATGGCTTGGAATGGATTTTGGAGGGTTATCCTGATGTGGCTTGACATGGAATCTTTTGGGGGTTTTTGCCTATAGGCTTATGTCTTTTGTCAAATGGGAAATTTTCTCGCAGTATTTCTGTAAATTCTTCTCAGCCTGTTCCTCTTTCTCTTTTGCTCCAGTGATATGAATTTAGGTCTTTTGATATTATCCCACAGGTTCCTCAGTTTCTGTGTATGTGTTTTTTTAAGTCTATTTTTGCTGTTTCGGTAAAATTTCAAAGAGTATTTGTAATTGTTTTTGAAGCAATTTTTTTTTAAGTTTTTTTTTTTTTTTTGATGTGGACCATTTTTAAAGTCTTTATTGAATTTGTTACAATACTGCTTCTGTTTTATGTTTTAGTTTTTTGGCCACGAGGCATGTGGGATCTTAGCTCCCCAACCAGGGACTGAACCCGCACCCCCTGCATTGGAAGGTGAAGTCTTAACCACTGGACTGCCAGGGAAGTCCCTTGAAGCATCTTTATGATGGCTACTTTAAAATCCTTGTCAGATAATTCCAGCATCTGATTCTTGATGGTGTTTGTTGATTTTTATTCTCATTGAAGTTTTGATTTTCCTTGATCTTGGTATGAGGAGTATTTTTTGGTTGTGTCCTACAAATGTTGCATGTTGTTATTGATTCTATTTTAATCTTCTAATTTGGTAAGCATACACACTGTGTCAGTTTAATGCATAGTCTCAGCCTGCTTTTGGGAGCTGTGGTTCCAATGACAGTTTAGTGCTCAGAGCTTTTATAATGCTCTTCTGGTCTCCTCCTATGCATCCTGTTTGGTCCCTAATGGTGCCATCCTCAGTTGTGGAATGAATGTCCCTGGTCTGGATCTGCTAGGTCAGAGGTAGATGTCAGGCCTTTGGACACGGAAAACTCTTTCGCTGCCTGCCTGCTGCTGACAGGACTCCCACTCCATTCCAGTTGGTGCTTTTGTTGGAACCAAAGGTGTTTCTCAACCTGCCTGGGCTGCTTTTTACCCCTGAGTGTTGGGTCGGGTAACTTCAAGCCTGGGGTGCCTTTTTTAGTTAGGTGATAGATTGAGCAATGCTGAGCTGCTGTGTTATTCTTCAAGTTCTGGGGTCCCTAGCCAGTTGCCTTCTTTTTTCCATCTTTCAGATTTCTCCTGTGGCTGTCTAGTATACTATTTCTAGGTTTTTTAGTTGTTCTTAGCATGGAGAAGCATGGAGAGATGAGTCCATGACGTTGTGCCCCAAACTGAAATCCTAATGCTTTTTTTTTTTTCTCAGTACTTTTATTTATTCTCTTCTTTCATATATATATATATATTAAATCTTCATTGGAGTATAATTGCTTTACATTGGTGTGTTAGTTTCTGCTTTATAACAAAGTGAATCAGTTATACATATACATATGTCCCCGTATCTCTTCCCTCTTGCGTCTCCCTCCCTCCCACCCTCCCTATCCCACCCCTCTAGGTGGTCACAAAGCACCGAGCTGATCACCCTCTGCTATGCCGCTGCTTCCCACTAGCTATCTGTTTTACATTTGGTAGTGTATATATGTCCATGCCACTCTCTCACCATTGTAAAGCAATTATACTCCAATAAAGATGTTAAAAAAAAATAAAAGGGAAACATTTAAAAATTGAGGACACAGAATTATTGAATATAAAGAAATTAATATTTCATAAAAGGCAAAAATTAATCAAAAGAAAACTGAGGTAGTCATACTAATATCAGATAAAAGACACTTTAAAAATGCATAATTGGAGTATAAAAGCTCACTATAAAATAACCAACGTTTATTTCACCAGAAACGTTTAACAATTGTATTGTACACTTGAATGCACCTAATAAAGAGAAAAACAAATGCCGTACGCTAACACATACATATGGAATCTAAAAAAGAAAAAAAAGGTTCTGAAGAACCTAGGGGCAGGACAGGAATAAAGACTCAGACGTAGAGAATGGACTTGAGGACGCAGGGAGGGGGGAGGGTAACCTAATGCTTTTTATAAATAATAATTTTAAAAGGTAGTAGTACTGTAAATGAGGATTTGAGAGGTTTTTTTTGTGATGGATATATGTTTAGCAGTGTTGGCCATTAGATTTATTTATTCTACTTTCTTAAATTTGCTTGGATTTTTTTCAGAAATAGAAAGTACTAGAATTTTTTTTTTTAAATAGTAAGAAAACACAATAATCAAAAGCAAACCTAATTTTCATGTAGCACCTTTTTTAAACCATATTATATTGGAGAGTACCATTAAAGCATATTATTCTGAAACCAGATAAATATTTAGGTGTTAATTCATTTCTACATTTTATATTCTGTATCCCTTCAGCCATCTATGTATTTCTGTTGCAACTTATTATTATGGAACTGAAGTGTGTCTGATACTGGATTAGCAAAAAAACCTGCAAAGTGGACCTAATAAAAGATATTGGTAATGTTATAATTAAAGAACAAAACCTTTTGTTAACACATTCACTCAGTGAGATACTGTTTGTTTCTGGGAAGCAACAAAAAATTTTTTGATAACTAGGATTAGGATAAAAGTAATTTGATGGCATGGTAACAAGCTGTCTTTTTAGTATGTTTGTTGATTTTGTGGTTAGTGGGTTCTCTCTTCTTTGAATAAGTACAGTTGAGTGGTATTCAGTATATTGACAGACTTGTACAACTACTACCACTCTCTACTTCCAGAACATTTTCATCACCCCGTAAGGAAATCTTGTACTTATTAGCAGTCACTCCCCATTTCCCCCTCACCTCACTTCCTGGCAACCACTAATCTACTTTACATATAAATTGGACTATCAGTCTGGACATTGCATATAAATGGAATCATACAGTATGTGTTTTTTTTGTCTGGCCTTTTTCCCTTAGCATATGCTTTTAGGGTTTATCCACATTGTAGCATATGTCAGTACTTCATTTAAGTGCCAAATAACATCCCATTTTATGAATATACCACATTTTGCTTATCCATGGATCAGTTGATGGACATTTGGGTTGTTTCCACTCTGAGTATTATGAATTAATGCTGGTATAAGCATTGATATACAAGTTTCTCTATGGAAATGTTTCATTTCATGGAATTGCTATGTCATACTGTAACTTTATGTTTAATTTTTTAAGGAGCTGCCAAACATTCTGAAGTGGCTGCATCATTTGACATTCCCACCAGTAAATGTTTGTGGGTTCCAGTTTCTCTGCATTCTTGTCAAGACTTGCTATATCTGTCTTTTTTACTTTATTCATCCTCTGATATCTCATTGTCATTTTGATTTGTATTTGCCTGAGGACTAACAGTGTTGAGCATCTTGTCATGTACTTACTGGCCATTTCAGTATCTTTTTTTGAGAACTATCTATTCAGGTCCTCTGCCTACTTTTTAAAAATAGACTTTATTTTTTAGAGCAGTTTTAGGTTCACCGCAAAATTGAGGAGAAGGTACAGAGATTTCTCATATTACTCCTGCCCCTGCATATATATAGCCTTCCCCACTATCAAAGTCCCACACCAGAGCGGTACATTTGTTACAACTGATGAATCTACATTTACACATCATTATCACCCAAAGTCATAGTTTACATTAGGGTTTACTCTTGGTGTCATATTTTGTATGGGTTTTGACAAATGTATAATGACATGTATTTACCATTATAAAATCCTACAGAGTAGTTTCACTATTCTAAAAATCCTCTACACTCTGCCTACTTGTTCCTCTCTCCCATAGTCTCTGGCAACCATTGATCCTTTTACTGTCAGTACAGTTTTGCCTTTTTCAGAATGTCATGTAGTGGAATCATACGGTGTTTAGCCATTTCAGATTGTCTCCTTTCACTTAGTAATGTGCATTTAAATTTCCTCCATGTTTTTTCATGTCTTGGTGGCTCATTTATTTTTAGCACTAAGTAATATTCCGTTGTCTGGATGTACCACAGTTTGTCCATTCACTTATTGAAGGACATCTTGGTTGCATCCCAGTTTTGGCAATTATGAATAAGGTGCTATAATCATTCGTGTGCAGGTTTTTGTGTAGGTATACGTTTTCAGCTTGTTTGGGTAAATACCAAGGAGTGCAGTTACTGGATTGTATGGTAAGAGTATGTTTAATTTTGTAGGAAACTGCCAAACCGCCTTCCAAGTGGCTGTACCATTTTCCATTCCCACAAATAATGAATGAAAGTTCCTTTTGGTCCACATACTTGCCAGCATTTGGTAGGGTCACTGTTTTAGATTTTGGCCATTCTAATAAGTGTGTAGTGGTGTCTCTCTGTCATTTCATTTTGCATCTCCCTAATGACATATGATGTTGAGCATCTTTTCACATGCTTATTTGCCACTTGTATATTTTCTTTGGTTAGGTGTCCATTAAGGTCTTTAGCCCATATTTTAGTTGGATCATTTGTTTTCTTATTTTTGAGTTTTAAGAGTTCTTCTCCTATGTATCTTCTAGGAGTTTTATATTTATAGTTTCATGTTATATATTTAGATCTATGATGTATTTTTAGTTAATCCTCTGCCCATTTTTAAATTGCATTTTTGTTGTTGTTGTTGCTGAATTGTAAGAGTTCATATCCCTCCTCATATATATGATTTGTAAAATTTTTCTTTCATTCTGTAGGTTGTCTTTTCATTTTCTTGATGATATCCTTTGAAGCGTAACATGTTAAAATTTTGATGATGTCCAGTTTGTCTATTTTTTTCTTTTATAGCTTGTGCTTGTGGTGTCCGATTTAAGTAATTGTTGCTTGATACAAGTTCATGAAGATTTACTCCTGTGTTTCTATTTATTTATTTATTTATTTATTTATTTATTCATTCATTCATTCATTCATTCATTCATTTATGGCTGTGTTGGGTCTTCGTTTCTGTGCGAGGACTTTATCCAGTTGCGGCAAGCGGGGGCCACTCTTCATCGCGGTGCGCGGGCCTCTCACTATCGCGGCCCCTCTTGTTGCGGAGCACAGGCTCCAGATGCGCAGGCTCAGTAATTGTGGCTCACGGGCCCAGTTGCTCCGCAGCATGTGGGATCTTCCCAGACCAGGGCTCCAACCCGTGTTCCCTGCATCAGCAGGCAGATTCTCAACCATTGCGCCACCAGGGACGCCCTGTGTTTCCTTTTAACAGATTTAAAGCTTGATCTCTTACAGTTTGGTATATGATCCCTTTAGAGTTAATTTTTGAATATAATGTGAGGTAGGGGTCCAACTTCATTATTTTGCATGGGGATATCCAGTTGTAATAGCACCATTGTTGAAGACAGTATTCTTTCCCCATTGAATGATTTGGCACTATTGTCAAAAACCACTTGACCATAGATGTATAGTTTTATTTCTGAACTCTGAATTCTGTTCCATTGATCCTTATATTTATCCTTATGCCAGTAACATACGATTTTGATTCCTGTAGCTTTGTAGTAAGTTTTGAAATCAGAAAGTGTGAATCCTCCAACTTTGTTCATCTGTTTCAAGATTGTTTTGACTATTCGGAGTTCCTTGCAATTTCTAGGAATTTTAGGATAAACTTTTACATTTTTCAGAAAAGGCCATTATGATTTTGATAGGGATTGTACGGAATCTAGAACATTTGGATTATATTACTGTATTAACAGTAGTGAGTCAGTTCATGATTGTGCAATGGCTTTCCACATAGTTACATCTTATTTAATTTCTTTAAAAAATGTTTTGTAGTTTTCAGTGCCGAAGTCTTGTACTTAAAAAAAAAAAAAACCAAAACCCTAAGTTTTGGTTAGGGTTTTTTTTCTTTTTGATGCTATTGTTAATAGAATTGCCTACTAAATTTCACTTTTGGATTATTCATTGCTAATGTATAGAAATACTGTATATTTTGGTATACTGATCTTGTATCCTGCAATCTTGCTGAATTTATTAGTTCTAATAATTTTATTGTGAATGCCCATGTGTTTTCTGTGTACGTGATCATGTTTCCACAAATATAGATAGTATTTTAGTTCTTCCTTTTCAACTGGGATGCCTTTTATTTCTTTTTCTTGCCTAGTTGCTCTCGCTAAAACTTCTAGGACAATGTTCAGTGTAAGTCATGAAAGTAAGCTTTCTTTTTCTTGTTCCTGATTTTACAGGGAAAGCTTTAACTCTTTTACCATTGAGAATGATGTTAACTGTGTTTCTCGTAAATGCTGTTTTCATGTTGTGTAAGTTCCTTGCTATACCTGGTTTGTTGAGTGTGTTTGTCATGAAAGGGTGTTGGATTTTGTCAAGATGCTTTTTGTGCATCAGTTGTGATGATCATGTTGTTTTTTTCTTTATTACAGTGGCCTATTATATTATATCTGATTTTGGCTACATTTCTTTATCCTTTTCAGTTTCAGTTTTCTGTAGTATTTCATTCTTTCATTAAAAAATCTTCTTTGAACATTTGTTAGCAGGCACTGTCCTAGACATGTACTCATTCATTTTTGACCAGTTTTAAAATTCTTTTATATATACTGTTGTTTTGTTCTGTGTTTGTTTAGATTTGCCTTTATATTAAACAAGTTTTTTAAAAAATAAATTTATTCATTTAATTTTATTTATTTTTGGCTGCATTGGGTCTTCGTTGCTGCATGCGGGCTTTTCTCTAGTTGCGACGAGTGGGAGCCTCTCTTCGCTGTGGTGCGCAGGCTTATTGCTGTGGCTTCTCTTATTGCAGAGCACGGGCTCCAGGCGCACGGGCTTCAGTAGTTGTGGCACAGGGGCTCAGTAGTTGTGGTGCACGGGCCCAGTTGCTCCGCAACACATGTGATCCTTCCGGACCAGGGCTTGAACCCATGTCCCCTGCACTGGCAAGCGGATTCCCAACCACTGTGCCACCACAGAAGCCCACAAGTTTTTTTTTTTTTTTTTTTTTTAAAGTGGTAACTTCCTGTTCCATTGTCTTCTGACTGAACCTGAATCCTGCTTCTCCCCACATCTTTTTTATTTTTTGCACCTTTTTTTTTTTTTTTAAAGAAATGCACGTTCTTTTTTTTAATTTTTTTTTTTAATTTATTTATGACTGTGTTGGGTCTTCGTTTCTGCGCGAGGGCTTTCTCTAGTTGTGGCAAGTGGGGCCCACTCTTCATTGCGGTGCGCGGGCCTCTCACCATCGCGGCCTCTCTTGTTGCGGAGCACAGGCTCCAGATGCGCAGGCTCAGTAATTGTGGCTCACGGGCCCAGTTGCTCCGTGGCATGTGGGATCTTCCCAGACCAGGGCTCGAACCCGTGTCCCCTGCATTGGCAGGCAGATTCTCAACCACTGCGCCACCAGGGAAGCCCAACCCCACAAGTTTTTTGATCATCATTTTTATTCACTTCTTATAGCTTTCTTTTAAGGACATATTTCCTCTTCTTTGGCATGCTTTATTGAGAAATTCTTTTTAGAAAGCTTGACAGGCTCATTTATTATATATCTGAAAATGTCTTTGTTTTGGCCTTGCTCTTGGGGAAAGATTTTTCCCCTCTCACCAAGGTATACCATTACCAGTTTAGGTTGGTAGTTATTTTCTCTTAACATTTTGAAGTTATTATTACATTTATCTTCTAGCTTCATTTGAGCTATTAAGAAGTCTTTCATCAATCTAATTGTCATTCCTTTGTTAGTGATCTTTCCTTTTACTTGGGCTGTTTTAAAGATCTCTTTGTTTTTTTTTGTATTACAGTTTCTGTATAATATATCCGGATTATATTATATATAGTATGGATTTATATTTGTCATCGTTTGTTCTTCTTGTATCTGCAGGTTCAAGTCCTTGATCTGTTGTGGAAAAGTCTTAGCCATATTCTTTTTAAGTGTTATTGTTTTTGTATTCTTTGTAGTCTCTCCTTATTGTGCTAAGTACTGTGGTAAGTCATTTGCTTGTATTGTCTCATTGAATCCTTACAACTGCCCTTTTTTACATATAAGAATACTGAGACTCTGCCAAAGACATTAATTATCTTGCTCATGGTTATATGTCTAGTGAACCCAACAGTCTTACTTTGGATGAATGTTCTTAGCCAAAGGATACAGTGCTCCTTCTTCCCAATTTCCACCCCTAAAAGCCAAAAGCAAAATAAAGAAATGGAAAGAAAATCAGTGGTCATTTTATCCAACCCTGTAGTTTATGTGATCTTTAGCTAAACATTCTAATAGTTTGAGAGGGAAGGCCATTAGTATAGTTTTGTATATGTTGAGCTTAAGAAGCTTTTGAGGCATGAATCTTTGATAGTTGCCTTACTTTCAGGTATAACATTTCCTCAGCTCATTTTGTGCATTTTCTTTCCTTACTTGAAGAAACTCTTTTTAGTGGAAAGTAGTTTTAAGTAGTTTAATCTGCTAGGGGTGTTCATTGCTTTTCTGTAATAGTTATTTTTAAGCCTTTCATTGGATGGAAGTTTTTAAACTTTTTCTTCCTTACTCTGAGTTCACTTATTTCTCTGCTGTATATATGCCTTTGTATTTTGTTTTATTATTTTCATTATAGGCAGAGTCTTCTCTTCATTTTTTTATCTAAGTAGTTTTTTGGGGGAAGGTATATGTGAAATTATATACTTCCTATTTGTTAATTTTACATCTTATTTACTAATTCTCTTGTGATTTGTTATAGATTTCTGTTGATTATTTTTGCATTTTTATGATGTAATAAATTATACCATAAATATAGATTGCTCTAAATAGAGATTGCTTTACGTGTTTTTTTCCTTTTTTTTTTTGCCTCTGATGTTTTCTCTTCTCTAATTCCCCCTCATATATTACTTTTTTAATACTAGACTCATTGTCTTCTTCAGCTACATCTTATTAGACCATACCTTTTAAATGCATCATAAAATCCAGAAAATTAAGAGGAGAATTTTTTAGGCTCTCTTTTAAACCAAATGTTTTAATAGGCAAAACTGTGATTACCTTCTTAGAATTGGGTTCTTATAATTCAGTTGATTCATAGTAGGTGGTATATGTAGAAGTCTACTGGAGTATGAACTAGTTGAGGCAAGAATTGTGGCTTTTCATCTTCTACATTCCTAATGCCTAGCAAAGTTCTTATCACATAGAAAGCCCACAGGAAATATTAATGTTAAGTGAATACTTCCAAACCTTTTGTGACTAATATAATTAGAAGTGGCATATATAATTAGAAATGTGAATGTTATTATCGTTTGTGTGTGTTAAGGAATTCAATTTTACTTGTTACTTAAATCTTCATAAAATCTTAAGTTAGTGAAGGAACTTTAGAAGTTACTCCAATTCCATCTTAATGCCTATAGTAATAAGCACTTAATGCTGATAAAACTATTTAATTTAATTAACTAATAGGTAAAATTTAAGGTCAGAAAAACAAATTACTACCAAAATAAAGAAAATAGAACATTTTAATATGACTTGCAAGCTTCTTGGGCTCACAATATCTTAGGGAGGATAGGTGGAAGGTGAAGTTTAAGGATCACAAAGACTTCAATCTAAGGCCAATAAAATTGAACATTTTGAAATAAGAGTTATAGACTACTTAGTGTTTGTTATTGGTCAAATTTTTTTTGTCCCCCAAGAAATTGTTTTTTGATCCAGTGTTCAGTTTGTTTCTGTTACAACAGTCTCATGAAGCTGAAATGGGGATCACTGAGCAGGTATTTCACCAAAGAAAATTGAAAAAATTGTTTCGAAAACATGGGATCCCGTTGTGAATCTCATAGACTATGAAATCCTTGTAGGAAATTTATGTTGGTAAAAACTAAAAGAATAGGATTTCTAAAAATTCTAACTTTTAATTTATAAAATAATAAAATTTGAGAAATGCAAAATACACAAAGAGGAAAATTAAAAATTCCTGTAACCCCTCTATCCAGAAATAGTCATAACATTTTGATGTTTTTCCTTCCAGTTTCGTTTTCTCTGTGTATTTTGCAAACTTTGAATCAGACTCTAAGAACTGTTTTGTTCCTTGGTTTTTTCAGCTTTATGAACATTTCCCATGCTATTAAAAATTCAGCACAGAATCATTTAAATGGTTATATAATTTTCTGTTGAATACCAGTGTCATAACTAATCTTCAACAGTTGGGCATTAATTATATCCAATTTTCAGTAGTATGAGCAGTGCTATGCTGAGCATTATTATGCCTAATTTTTATACACTATTACTATTTTTTAGGATGAATGGAATGGGATTTTAAATCATGTATTATGTCTAGCAGCTATGCTTCTATTTTATCTTAAATATTTTCCAATTATATCTTTAAATATCTATCTTGGTAGTATGTAGTCAACAAATATTTGATATAAATTAGGTCACTTTTGTCTAAGGTAAAATATTTATTTTCATTTTTCTATTTTTACCCATCAGTTGTAGATGTATGAAGGAATCTTATATTTTCTTAAATCTGAAACTTGTAAATATAAAGAAGGAAGCTTGTATTTCTTCACGTCTAACAAGTTGATTACACATCTTATCATTAATGTTAATATTCCCTGAGAAGAATATTCCACTGTCCTTTATGTACAGTCAACTGTACATTGTCCACTGTGATAAAATATGCCTCTGTGATATCCTCTGAATGCACTAGTTGTCAAAAACTTAAGGTATGAACACTTTGTTTCAATATTAGCCAATAGGTCAGACTAAGCACTTTAATTGGATTATCTCATTTAATTCTCACAATATTACATGAAGCTAAGGTAGTATTTCATCCTATTTTATAGTTGAATTCTGATTTTTAGAGATTTTGCCAGAGTTTATGCAAGGTATAAATGGTAGAATCACTGTTAGAACGTAGGAACTGTGGCTCTAGCATCTATATTTGCGAACATATACAACAGGAATGTATGTCACTTAATACTGTTTTCTTCCTTCTACTCTCATTTCTGAAGCTTATGGTTAATCTTGTGGATTATCTCCATTAGCACAAGTTTAAAAATTTACTGAATATAATATCTATGCATATATTTGTGTGTGTGTATTCAGGTGTAAATATACACCCACAAGCACAACTTAATGTTAAAGTTTTAATATTAAGAATATTAAAACAGTTACTTTGTAGACACTAGGTTATAGGATAATATCCATTAAATGAAGTCTTGTTTCTGGCTATAATTGGAGTATAATTAAAATATAATTTTAAATGTCTTTTTAAAACATATTTCAGAAAAACAGATTTTACTGTTTGCTTCAGAAAATTATTCCAATTATGTGATTGTGTTTGTACTCAGAAGTGCTTATGTCTAATTTAAAACTATTCGTTAGTTGTAAGCTAATATTTTTTGTTGTCATTAGGATGGACAATAGTTATTTGTCCTTATAAAGCCCTTCAAATAATAAAAACAGATTTAATGGTTATGAATTTAACCTTGAACAGAAAGTTTCCAGATAGGGAACTAATAGAGTTCAGGGATATGCAGGGTGATTTTTTACTAGTAATTTGGTTATGTTTCCTTTTTTTTTTTTTCCTTAGAAGTTACATGAGGGCAGTGGTTATTTCTGTTGACTAAGGTTTATTCATTTGAATGTAAAGCATTATTTTTATGGCTAAAGCCATTGGTGGTGGTGAAGGGGGCTGTGATAAAGAACTTTATTGGATAAGATGCCTTTATCACCAATATAAATTCTTTTTGTTTTAACACCATTTCTGTAAAGGCCACAAAGCATAGAGAGTATACTCGTTGCTATTTGGAGTACTTTGTTGCCAATCTGGAATCCCTGCTTGTACTTTTATAGTAGTTCCATAACAAGGCTATTTTTAAAAACAACATACTAAACTGAAATTCCAACATTGATTGGATTGATACTGCTAGTTGTAAATTAACACTTCCAGTTGTAAATCTTGAGGAAATTGGCATCAGACTTCAACATATTCTGTTTTCATTTGGTTAGTGTTCTCAGTATTATATTGTGCTAAAGAGAAGAGTCTCAGTGCTTAAACCTCTTTAAAGATGTATAACTTGATATTTGTTCTTTTGAAAATCTTAGCCATCAGTTACCAATTCAAATGCCTGTGTCCTTGGTTCCTTGTTCTCCCAGTCATTGCCCTGTTAGAGCATTATTGTCTCTCATAGGGACATAGTAATGCATCCATACTATTTTTCATATTACTGCTAGATTAAAGTTTCCAAAGTTTAGCTCTAATCATGTTGTTTCCAAACTTGAATGTGCAAAATGATTTCCTGTTGCCCAGTGTGTTTTCTGTGGCTCAACATTTTAGGCTGTTTTGATGATTTCATCTTCTATCTACTTTTTTAGGTGTCTCTCGTTATTGTTTTCTCTTGACCTTATACTTAAGCCAAACTGTTCCCTAAATAGCCCAACACTAGTAGTACTTTTATGATTTTGTTTACACTGTTTTCAGTGTCCACTTCATGGACTTACCTGCCTTTGCCTGTCCAAAAAGATATACCGAATATGCCCAGTTCTAATGACTTTTCCATGAAGGCCTTCAAATCAAGTAATCACTGTAACTGTTTCACTTTTATAAATCTCATTTTCTCTCCTGTAGTTTCTCTACATACTTGCTCCTTCTCCTATTATTTTTTAAACTTTTCATTTTGGAAAATTTAGGGAATATACAAAAAACAGTATGATATACCCCTATGTACTCATCACCCAGATAGAGCAGTTAGCATTATGACATTCTTGTTTCATTTATATGTTCTTCCACTTTCCACCTTCCACTCAGTTATTGTTAATTATTTGAGATAATTTATATATATTAAAATTCACAAATGTTAGCTGTATAATGTTGACAATTATGTGCATACATGAAACTCTTCTCCTTTCATAATACAGAATGTTTCCATCTTTCCAGGAAGTTTCACCTGCCACTTTTCAGTCAGTCCTCCCACACTGAAGCAAGCACTTTAATTTTTTCACCATATATTTGTTGTACCTTTCTTATTCTTTCCACGTAAATGGAATTATACTCTTTGTGTAAGGCTTCTTTTGTTCAGCATAACTTTTCTGATATTTATTCCTTGTTATTCCATTTTATTGCTGAGTACTATTCCTTTGTATGACTATCTCACGATTTATTTATCTGTTTGGTTAATGGACATTTGGGTTAGGTTCAGTTTTTGGCTGTTGTGAGTACAGCTGCTATGGACATTTGCATATGTCTTTTTGTGGATATAGTTGATTCTCATTATTTGTGGTAGTTATGTTTTATAAAGTCACTGTGAACACTGAACTAGCTAATACTAACCATTTCTTCTAGGGGAAGTACAGGGTTAGGTTCCTGTGAGCTTCTGATCACAGCATTTTTGTCAGCTGATCAATATATAACCTTCTTTTATGTATGTTTCTGTTTAAAGACATGTTATTTAACATATTTTGTTGATTCATTAACACTGAATTCTACAGTAGAAACTAACACAACATTGTAAAACAACTATACCCCAATAAAAACAAACAGACACTGAACTCATGTCCAGCAGCACTATAACTCATGCCTGAATGAAGCTTATCTAACACTCGTACTTGCTCCTTAAGACACATCATAGCCTTCTTGCACTTAGGAATACTAGAGAACACTTCAGCACTATGATAGGGGGACATTCTGAACTGCAGCATCACCAACAAAAAGCAAAATAACTTGAAAAACATGGTACTAAAGAGACCACAAAAAGGATGCTCGTTTACACTATGAGAGTTAAAACAAGGCAGAGTGTTGCCTTGTTCCACTTGAGCTGACAATGTTTGTGTCAGGCAATTCAATTTTTCTCCATTCTGCACATGTCCACAAATTGTTGTGAGAGTGCTGTAAATGTTGCTTATTGGGTTACAAATGTGTTTTAGTAAGTAGGTGAATTCACAACTATGGATTCTTTGAATAATGAAAATCAACTGTATATGTTTTCGTTGGTCTTGGGTAAATATTTATAACTAGGATTACTGGGTCAAATAGTGTCTTCAACTTTATAAGATACTGCCAAACCTTCTTCCAAAGTAATTGTACCATTTAAAATTTCCACCAACAATGCATAAGAGTTCAGTTTTTTCATATACTCACTAATATTTGGTATTATCAGTCCTTAATTTTAACCACTGTTGTGTTCATTTGGTTCTTACTTGCTGTAGTTATTTTTTCATATCTTATCTTTCCTTCCTCTCCCAGCTGGAAACTTTTTGATGGCAGTATATAATTCACCTTTGTATTTGCCAAACTAGTATTTTTCAGAGGTACTATATAGCCTTGTTGTTAAGTGCAAAAACTTTGGATCCAGATTGCCTAGATTCAAAGCTCATCTCTTCCACTTACAAGTTTTGAGACCATGGGCAATAAAAATAGTATAGTATTAAATGAACTTTTCATAGTTAATTAATTGGCTCTCCCAACAAATAATTAATTTTGGAAATCAAGCTTCTTTGAGGTTAAGTAACTTGTCCCAGAGCCAATGAGTGGGAAGTACTAGAACAAGATTTTAAACCCAGGCTTAACTGACTCCAAAGCCTATTCTCTTAATCACTATACAGCATATTGCTGTCACCTGATTCCCACTTTGAAACCTACTATATATCATTAAATTACTGTTTACTATCCTCAGTTAAGATGTAAATGAATGAAGGTACATCTTTAAATGTTGAGTGTTCCAATCCATGAATTTAATGTATTCCTCCATTTACTTAGATATTTTAATTTTTTTGAATTGCATAATTTTCAGTGTGGACATTTTGCATACCTTTCATTATATGGTACCTAGTTATGTGACATTTTCGATGCCTTCGTAAGTGGTGTCATTTTAAAAATCTTTATCTTTGTTATAATTAATTTTTTATATTGACCCTACATCCTTCAACCTTGCTAAATGTGTTTATAAATTCTAATAGTTTATCTGTACATTCTTTGCATTTTTTTGCCATATTGTACTGTCTAGCACCACCAGTTCATTTTTGAATAGAAGTGATAATAATGAATATTTTTGTCTCATTCCCAATTTGAAAGGGAAAGTTTTTAACATTTCATCATTAAGTGTAATGTTTTGCTTTTTGTAGGTATCTTTTGTAGATATCAGACAAGGATATAACTAGTTGTAGATATCAGACAACTATTCATAGTTGGCTCAGAGTTATTAACATGAATGGATGTTGAATTTTATTTAAACATTTTTTTTTCAAGTATGAGATGGTCATATGTTTTTCTCCCTTAAAAGAGAAATATTGGTATAGTAAGTAACATTGATTTTTTAAAAATATTAAACCAACCTTGCATTCCAGTAAACTTGGCTGAGGTGTATTTTGTAATCACTGGATTTAATATGCTAATATTTAGGATTTTTATAATATGATTATGAGAAAGGTTGTCTTATTTTTTGTCTGATTTTGATATCAGGGTTATATTGGAAGGGCTCACTTCTTTTCTGGAAGAGTTTTTATAATACTAATGTTATTTCTTTCTTTCTGAACTTTATTACTCTTGTTTGTCTTTTTCTGTGTTATTAGAGTGTCTAGGATCTTCAGTACAATATTGAATAGAAGTGGTCAGAGTGAATATCCTTGCTTTGTTGCCAATTATTAGAGGGAAAGCCTTCAGTACTTTAATATTACGAGCATTTTAAGCATTTGGTTTATTTGTTGGATTTTATTAGATGCCCTATACTAGATTGAGGAAGCTTACTTTTATCCTTAGTTTAATGAGAGTTTCTTTCAGTCATGAATTTGTGTTGAATTTTTTCAAATGCTTTTTTGGTTGGTATCTATTGAGGTTATATATTCATTGATCTGTGTAGAGGTTTTAAAATGTTAATCCAATTTTGTGTTTGTGGTATAAACCCAGTTGGTCATGATGTATCATCCTTTTTATATATTTCTGGATTTCATTTTCTATTTTTAAAAAGGATGTTTGCATCTATACTCACGATGGGGACTGGTCTGTGTCTGTTTTTTGTTTTCTTGTGATGTCCTTGATCATTTTGTTGTCAGGATTATGCTGGCCTTATAAAATAAATTGGGAAGTTAAATATTTAATAGAATTTACCAATAAAGTCATCAGTGGCTAGAATCTGGGTTTGCAGGATTTGTATATGGTTTCTTTAGATGGGATGGGGTAGGTGGAAATTGCTTAGTTAGGGAGAGTACCATTCCAATTTTCTATTTCTTCTTGTGTCAGTTTTGGTAAGATGTAGTTTGTCATGGAATTGATCCATTTAATCTAAGTTTTCAAGTATATTAGCAAGCAGTAGTTCATAATATCCCCTTAATATACTTTTAATGTCTGTATAATCTTTCATGATGTATGTCAAATCTTTTAATTTTGTGTTTTTAATAAATGTATGTACGTACGTATGTATTTATTTACTTATGGCTGTATTGGGTCTTCATTGCTGTGTGTGGGCTTTCTCTAGTTGTGGCGAGCGGGGCCTACTCTTTGTTGCGGTGTGCAGGCTTCTCATTTTGATAGCTTCTCTTGTTGTGGACCATGGGCTCTAGGCACACAGGCTTCAGTAGCTGTGGCACATGGGCTCAGTAGTTGTGCCTCGCAGGCTCAGTAGTGGTGGCGCAGGGCTTAGTTGCTCCGCGGCATGTGGGATCTTCCTGGACTGGGGCCTGAACCCATGTCCCCTTCATTGGCAGGTGGATTCTTAACCACTGCACCACCAGGGAAGTCCCAAATCTTGTAATCTTAATATTGATTATGTGTGTATTGTTTTTTTCTCAGTCTTGGCACAGGTTATCAATTTTATTAATGCTTTCAAAGACCCAGTTGTTGATATGATTTTTCTCTATTGTTTGTCTATTTTCTATTTCAATGATTTCTGTCCTTTGATTATTTCCTTTCTTCTGTTTACTTTGGGATTAGTTTGCTCTTCCTCACTCCATCCCCTAGCTTCTTAAGGTAGAAACTTAGATCTTCGATTTTAAACTTTCTTCTTTTATAACATAGGCCTTTAAAACTATAAATTTTCCTATAAAATGTTTTAGGTATCTCCTGAAATTTTTGATATGTTTATCATTTGTTTGAAATATTTTCTATTTTCTCTTGTGATTTCTTCTATGGCATTACTATTTAGAAATACATTCTTAAATTTCCCATTATTTGGGGAATTTTCTAGTTACATTATTATCATTGATTTTTTAAAATATAATGATCTTGAGGTCAGAGAGCATACTTTGTATAATTGCAGTCCTTTGAAATTTATTGAGACTGTCCTTCATTAGTTAAATGGTTGAACAAACTTTGGTACTTTCAAGGAATGGAATAGTACTCAGCAGTAAAAAGGAATGAACCATTGAAACAGGAAACAACCTGGATGGGCCTCAAGGACTTTAAGCTTAGTAAAGAAAGTCAATGTCAAGAGGTTATAACCTATATGATTCTATTTATATAACATTCTCCAGAAAAAATATCAATTGAGATGAAGAATAAACTAGTGGTTGCCACAGGAGCAGGGACAAGCATGGTGTGGGATGTAGGTGTTAATACAAAGAGATAATATGAGAAGTTATTTTGTAGTTTATGGTACTGTTCTGTATCTTGATTGTGGTAGTAATTAAACAAGTCCATAAATGGTATAAAACTGCATGTAACTATGTACACACATATACACTAATGAATACATGTAAAAAATGTTGAAAATAATAAGGTTTGTAGACTAGGTAGCAGTAACGTACAAATGTTGAGTTTTCTAGCTTCGATGTTGTACTATATGACATATCACCATTGGGGGAAACTAGGTGAAGGGAACACAGGACTCTGGTATTTTTGCAGCTTCCTGTGAGTCTGTGATTATTTCAGAATAAATAGTTACATTATGATAACATTCAATTTATCAGTTTGTTCTCTAATGGATTGTGTTTCGATATTCTAAGAAATCTTTTGCTAAATCAGAGTCACAGATGTTTTCTTCTAGGTTTATTTGTAGAATTTATACAATTTTAAGCTTTAGGTCTGTGATCCATTATGAAATGATTTATTTTTCAGGTTTTTAAATTTATTTATTTTTATTTATTTATGGCTGTGTTGGGTCTTCGTTTCTGTGCGAGGGCTTTCTGTAGTTGTGGCAAGCGGGGGCCACTCTTCATCGCGGTGTGTGGGCCTCACTATCGCGGCCTCTCTTGTTGCGGAGCACAGACTCCAGACGCACAGGCTCAGTAATTGTGGCTCACGGGCCCAGCTGCTCCGCGGCATGTGGGATCTTCCCAGACCAGGGCTTGAACCCGTGTCCCCTGCATTGGCAGGCAGATTCTCAACCACTGCGCCACCAGGGAAGCCCATGAAATGATTTTTATACATGATGTGAGGTTTGGATTGAAATTCTTTTTTTTTTTTTTTTTTCTATATGCTTGTCCAATTTTCCCAGCATCATTTGATGAAAAGACTGACATTTCTCTACTAAATTTCGTTTTCACCTTTGTCTAGAAACAAATTTTCACCTATGTCAGGGTCTGTTTCTGGACTTTTTTCTCTTCCTTTGATCTATTTATCTGTTTTTATACCAATACCATGCTAGTTTGACAGCTGCATCTTTATGATAGTTCTTGAAATCAGATAATGTTAGCCTCCAAATTTGTTCTTTTTCCAAATTTTTTGTGGCTATTCTAGATCTTTTGCATTTCCATATGAATTTCAAAAGCAGTTTATCAAATTCTGCAACAAAATCTGCTTGGATTTTTGGAATCTACATAGGTCAATTTTGAAACAATTGGCATGTTAACAATATTGAGTCTTTTACCCACAAACAAGGTATATGTCTTATTTATTTAGATCTTTAATTTTTCTCGGTAATGTTTTGTAGTTTCAGTGTGTAAGTCTTTCACATTTATTGTGAGGTTTATTCCTAAGCATTTCCATATTTTGGATGTTTTTGTAATTGGTACTTTAAAAAATTTCCCTTTGTTCATTGATAGTATATAGAAACACAACATTGACGTTGTATTCTGTGACCTTGCTAAACTTATTAGTTCTAGTAGCTTTTGTGTAGCTTTGATGAGAGATTCGGATGCTGATAGAGATGTGGCTTTAGGGAGGGAGGACAAATTCCCCCACTGGCTAGGATAAGAAATGTGAGAAGATTCCCTGGGACCTGATAACCAATGCTTTACCTAAGTGTTGAGCGTGAGGGCTGGGTGGGGAGGGAATTCCCCCATTGTCCTACCGATTGATTATGTTTAGAGGTTAAGCAGTGAGTTCGAGGATTCAGACAAGCTGCCCAAATGGTACTTTGGTTGTTCACTCTTCTGTGTGGGAGGAAAAGGAAGGTTATGCTGAAAATGTGGTAGCAAGCCCTGTGGCCCTAGTCAGAGGCAATATTGCTTGACTGCTGAATGAACAGGTCCCCCAAAGTGAAATAAATTGTGTCAGCAGTGAGGATATAGACCTTTGGGTGAAGAAACAATATTAGAAGTTGGTTTGGTTGAATGATGGGACTGGCTGCTCAAAACTGAAAGTAAATGCAAAGCCATGTTTATTGTTTTGTGCCACTTTCTCAGTCTGCATCCTCTTATTCCACCTTCCCTGTGTACCTTGACTTCAGATGCTTCAAAGGAAAATCTAAGTGCTCTTGGGAACCCTGAAGGAGAGGAGGGACTCAAATTTTTATGGCTCTGTTGAATACAGGTGCTGAATTCACCATCCTTCCTGGTCCCATGTGAGGAGGAAAAGATGGCCACAGGTGTTGCCAAAAGTGCCAAAGACTGAAGGGAAGAGCTGCAGTGATATGTAGGTTCCCTGAGCTGGGGTGCTTTCCATATATTGGAAGTTACATGAAGGAGGAAACAACCCCAGGGCTTGAACCCAACTGTGGAGAGAGAAGCTAAAGGAGAGAAAAAGCCTACCTACAGCTCTTGGTGTCCCCAGCATCCTTTTTCTCTCTTGCTACCTGCTCTTCCCTGCAGTTAACACCTGGGAGTGTCGTAATCATTTGTGGCTATTACTGTAGCCCCTGATGTGTGCTTATTAGACATCTTGGTCATATTTTGGTAGGGGAAAAAGTACCTGAATTCAACTGGTAGATTTGAACAAAGTTTGCAGCTGGGAAATAATGTTAAATTGACCTTCTGGGTAAAGACCTTAGACTAATTACATATACAGAGTTTACCTTAAATGTTTGGGCCTGGTTCACTGATGATTCAGCTAAGTGAAAAGCTGATGGTGTCCACTGGGTGGCAGCCACTCTCCAGCTCCAAGGACAACTCTGAAAGACCAGTTGTGGTAAGGGCTGATTATGATTAGCACAATAGGCTAAATTGAAATTTGTTTTCTTTGCCTTAGACCAGGAGTTGGCAAACTTCACCCCATGTGCCAAATCTGGCTGCAGCCTGTGTTTGTGCTGCTTTGAGCCTGGGAATGTTTTTTACATTTTTTAAAGCAGTGGGAATAAAATGAATATACACCAGAGATTGTATGTGGCTTATAAAACCTAAAATATTTACTATTCGCCCTTTACAAAAATAAAAAATTAGCCAATCCCTGCTTTAGGCAGTACTCCAAAGGATCAAGTATGTTATATTTTTCCTGAGTGGTGGGCTATTGACAGTGGCCTCACTTGGGTAGGATTACAGAATAGCAGATTAAAGGCACATCCTCAATGAGACCACAGCTGTGGAAACAAATCACAGCTGCCATTTGGAAGGTCTTGGTCACTCATATTGATGCTTAGAGTAAGGGCCTGTTTTTTCATGAGAGTGACTAGAATCAAATTGCTGATCAAGCCTACACTGCCCAGGTCACCACCACAGCCATCTGGATCCATCATTGTACTGGGTGTGGCTAATGTATCCACCACTGTAGACTGGGCCAAAGATACAGTACTATATGCTTATGATGTACAAGCCATCACTGCCTGCCAAACTTGTCACCCGTGGCAGAAGTTGGCCTGTTTTTCTCATGGAAGGACCTTTGACTCCATCTTGGGTCTACTGGTAATCCTTCACATAACTTTTTCAGGAATGGTTTTGTCATCCAGTCAAATCAACTGACTGGCTATACCATTGTCACTCTTGAAACGAATGTGTCATGTTTTTGGCCTTCTGAACTATTTACATTCTGACACTGGTGTTCTTTTTGTCACAAAGGGCAAACTCGGTGGGGCAGTAGTCAAATTGTTTGATGGAAGTTCTGTGTTTCTTACCATCCACAGGCATCTGGTATCATTGAGTACTGAGTTGCCCTTCTCCAACATCAGCTTAAAAACATTTTTGACTGACTCTCTTTCACCACCTCCTGGTGCACGTACCTTGGTAAGGCAATTTGACACTAAATGTGGCCATCCTCAGAAAGTGATCATCTCTTGACTGCTTCCTTGCTAATAATGATCAGGGCTAAAAGGGCAGAAGATAATGTAGACCTATTTTGAAAATTCAAGATTTTGCCTTAACTATTCCTGAGCATAGTGCTTCTTTCTTTCCTGTAATAATTACTAGGCTATAATGGTTGGTATATCCTCAAGGTGTCAGCTTAGCCAAAATGGGGAGAGTTGGATGGCAGGTGCAGACTTTATTTGTGGCTGGGGTTCTAGAGAGTCTAACCATCATGCTAGCCCACACTTGTCTTTAAATATTTGTTAAAATCTTTCTGGTTTCTTCTTGTCCCCATTTATGGTGACTTCCTCCTGTTACAGCTGTTCTACCAAGGATGAAAGCAGCTCTTCTTCCATTTTCTGGATTTTATTTCATTTAGGATTCTTTGCCTCCCAGCTCTATGATTTTTTTTTAAAATAATGATTTTTTGGTTTATTCAACATGTTCTTGTATTTAGGGTGAGAATGATGTTCTCTTGTGACTGTAACTTATGCAGAAGAAGTAGTCTCTAGGGAATAGCTTTAAAATGATATAAAGCATAGAAAGCACTTTGATGTGACACAAATAGGAAACACTCAGTAAATGGTAGTTTTTATTTGTGTCATTGCTATTGTTGTTACTTATGCTATCCTTCTCTCAAAGGAACAGATTATGCAGTCAAATTTCTTTTATTATGATCCCCTCTGTGATCCAAACATTGTAGCTAGGCAGAATCAGGTAAATAAATATGGAACAATAAATATTTTAAATCAGATAGAGAAAATGAGTATCATTTAAAAAAGAATATTTTTTTCTTGTGTTTTTATCTTCAGAATCAAGGAACTGCATTGATATTAAGTATTAAATGGAAATTTTTATCATGAAGATTCAAAAGCAAAAGAAAAACACATTTTGTTACTTAAAAATGCATTGTAGCTATTGCTGGTAATGTGTGACAACTTTTTAATATAGTACCAGGTAACATGATAGGGTAGAAATCAGAGAGCACATTACCAAGTTGTTTGATACTACAAGAGGAAAGTCAGAGGCAGAAAAAACATGACTTTCTATAGAATGCCAGCATATTAAAGTTAATTTCCTAATATATCTAATATTATCTTTAGTAATATATCTAATCAGAATTTTGATATAATAGCTCATGCCAACCTATTTGGTTATTATCCATCTGGATATCAAACATTATACATAAAACCTTTTGGATCCCAAATTCATTAATCCCCTATGAAAAACTAGGCTTCATATGACATCTCAAGGGATTGTATTTTATCTAAAATCAACGTTTGTCACTTGGAGATTTTCTATATAAAAGTAAGCAGTGCTCATCGTATTTGTGTTTAGAAGGGTAACTCTGAGTCTATTGGAGGTTAATTTATGGCCTCTTAGAAGAAAAGATTAAATGTAGGGATTTAATGAGGGATTAGGGATGATATGGACTGGGGTAAGGCATTGGTTTTAAAGAAGAGGAAATGCGTAGGTGGAATGGATCATATTTTGTTTATTCCTGAGTTGATGTGTGTGTGAGAGATAATCTTTTTTGTCACAAGAAGTGGTTTTGGAAGGCATCTACAATAGTTGTTTTTCTAGGTCACATTAGAAATTAATATAAAATTGTATGACTTACTTTAAATATTTTTTACCCTTTGGAATTTTAAAAGTGTACCGCTACCTTATTATTAAACTGTAAAATGTCAAAGGAGCTGCTAGAACTTGCTTATGGGGCAAAAATTATTCAGAGACTAAGTTTGACTTTGAACATCATTTTGGATTTAATATAGGCTTTCAAGTAAGTATTTGATGATGTAGAAGCTAAGTTTCGAAACTTTTTGAGTGCAGTGGAGTAGCTGGCAGCAAATTAGCATTCTTACATAGAAAAACAGGGTAAAATATGGACATTACATTACATTACATTACTATACTATGAACAGCTGAGTTTATGTTGGGGGCATATTTTAAGTCTTAGTTGCATCTGTGATAAGTCTCAGCCTACCTGTTCTGTCCTAATCATACTGGCAATTACATTAAATATAAATAGACTAAAATTCCTGTTGAAACACTAAACTTGTCAGACTGTATAAAGGAAAACAAAACCCAATTACATGCTACATTCAAGAACCACATCTTAAGTATAAAGACCAGGGGAGGTTGAAGTAAAAGGATAAAGATCTGCCATGCAGACTCTTAAAGGAAATCTGGTGTGGCTACACTAATGTCAAAGTAAACTTTAAAATCAAGACTAGATATAAAAGATGTATGATTATAATGATAAAAGGGTCAGTGTTTTAGGAAGTTATCACAATCCTAAATCTACATGGACATGGTAAGATAGTTTTAAAATATATAATGCAAAAATTGGTAGAAACAAAAGGAGAACTGGGCAAATCCTCAATCATAGTGGGAGAATTTATGATAGCTCTATCAACAGCTGATAGAAGTAGATGATCAAAAAATAAAGAGATAGAAGAGTAATCAGTGACCTAGTTAATAACTCTACAACATGTCACTGGAAAATGATAGAATACACATTCTTTTGAAGTTCATATGAAATGTAAACTAAAATTGACCACATAGGTCATATAGATTAATAGCTGTAAAGATTAGTGCAATTCTAATTAAAATGTCACATAGATTATTTTGTTTGTTTTTTAAAATTGATGATCTAGTCTAAAATTTCTTTGGAAATTCAAAGGGCCAAGTATAGCCAAGGGAATCTTAAGGAATAACAAAGTAATTGGAAGACTTTAGGATACCAGATATTGATTTTCTGTAACACTAGAGTTATTAAGACAGTGATATTGGTGCAAGGGTAAACTAATGGAACAGAATAGAGTGTTCATTATAGTCGAGAGAATAATGGCCTCCAAAGATGTCCAGCCCTAATCCTTGGAACCTGTAATATGTCACATTATATAGCAAAAGGAACTTTGCAAATACAATTAGGGTTGTTTAGATAGAGAGATGATCCTGGGTTATCTGGGTGTGCCCAATCTAATCACATGAGCCCCTAAAAGCAGGAAACTTTCTCTGGCTGGAAGCAGCAGATAAATGCAGCAGAGGTGGGAGTCGGAGAGATTTCAAGTATTGGGAGGATTCTATGCACTATTATTGTTGGCTCTGATATTCAGGTGCCCATGTACAAGGGCTGGAAAGACGCCTCTAGTTGCTTAGAGCAGTCCGCAGCTGACAGCCAGCAAGGAAACAGAGACATGAGTCCTGATACCAAAGGACTTGGATTCTGTGAACTTGAATGAGTTTGGAAGTGGATTCTTCCCAGAGCCTCCTAATAAAAGCCAAGCTGACAGACACCTTGATTTTGGTTTTGTGAAACCTGAAGCAGAAAAACCAGCCAAGCCAACCCAGACTTCTGACTTACAGAACTGTGAGATGGTAAATTTGTGTTGGTTTAAGCTACTAAAAGTGAGTTAGTTGTGTTAATTTGTTACAGTAGCAACAGAAAACTATTAAATCCAGGAAAGGATTTATACATATACTGTCATCTGATTTACAACAAAGGTAACATTGCATTACTGTACAGAAGAGAATTTTTCCCCCCCTGGATATCCTTATGGAAAAGATGACCATTGACCCCCACTTCACATCATACATAAAAATTCATTTCAGATATATCATAGGTCCAAATGAGAAAGATAAAAAAAATAATGCTTTTAAATGAAAACATGGGAAAATATCTTCATGATCTTGGGTTAGGCAAGGATTTCTTAAACAGTAAACAGAAAATTTGATAAACTGGGTCACATTACAACTTAAGGAAAGACTGTAAAATTGGATCACATTAAGAACTTTAGGAAAGATACTATAAAATACTAAAATGCAAGCCATAGAATGAAAAGTTATTTGCAATACATATATACAACAAAAGATTCATTTCTAACAACCCAATTTAAAAAATGATCAGAAGACTTGTAAGATACTTCACAAACAGTATGTGATCAATATGAACATGAAAAGGTGCTCAACACTGATAATCATTAGAGAAATGCAAATTAAAATCACCACAATATATATATATCTATACTTTCACCACAGTGGCTGGATAAAAAGATGACATTTCCAAGTGTTAAGAAGTTATACAATTATCTCATACACAAATTGGTACTACCACTTTGGGAAGCTGAACAGTGTTTACTAAACCTGAACATACATATTTTCTGTGATCCAGGAATTTCACTCATAGGTGTATATCTGACAGGAATATTTGCTTATGTTCACCAAAAGACATGTGCAAAATGTCTATAGCAGTGCTATTTGTAATAGCCTAGATTGAAAACAACCCAGACATCTGCCTATGGTAGAACAGATAAATAAATCATTGCATTTTCATGCCGTGGAATACTATACAATGAGAATGAACAGTGCACAATTAAATTTAAAAACATAGATGAATCTCATAAGCATAATGTTTACCAAAATGCACTAGATTGAAGAAGACCGCCTGTAGTGTGATTTCATTTATATAAAGTTCAGAAACAGGAAAAACTAACATATAGTTTCAGAAGTCAGATAGTAATTCCTACTGTTATGGGTAGAGTAGTGACTGGAAGTTTTGTTTTTTAAAAAAGTAAAGATTTACACCCTGCTTCCAACAACATCTATGGTTATATTAATATATGGTTTTATTATCCTCTACTATGGTTATATTAGAGGAATTGGCCTTTTAATTCTTTTATTTCCTTTTCTGTATGATAAGTGATTCTGTTTTACTTGCATCAGTGTAATGGTACTGATTATTTGCACCTTTACTTGAGTCTTGTGCCTGTGCCAGGCAGGTAGATAGGAAGGTATATGCATAGTCAAAGGTAACCAACTGAGATTTATTTGTAAGTGATAGCTTAATTCTAGTGAGATTTTAAATTACTACTTTTAATTAACCAGTTTTTTGACCTTCGTTGGAGTTTACCTTTAGAGCTGCCTGACTTTGTTGAAATTTGGATTTCTCTATTCCTTAGATTTATGATTAGTTCTGTAAAATTTCCAGTAAGCCTTGGGTTAAATTGTGAGTTTGGGAAGAAGTAATTACAAGTATATAGTAAGGTTCTCAAAAAATCTGTGTACTTCAGATACCATCCTTCTTAAATTTGTCTATATAAATTACAGTATAATCTAGTGGTTCAGTATACTTTTTTAGATATTCATGGTGCTTTCTAAGATGAATTCTGTTCTCTGCCCACATTAATATCTTTTCTGATTGCCTTGTTAATTAGATAAACCTTTAACTGTGAAATGTGCCATCAAAAATGTTTCAGTTTTGCTTTTATCCTTTTAAGGGAATTTATCACAAAGCCAAAGCAGAGATAATAATAATGATTATAATAATAGAAATAATAGCAGTAACATTTATAATGTGTCTGGCAGTATTCTAATCACTTCATCTGTATTGACTTATTTACTGCTTGCAACAACTTTGAGAGAGGTGCTATTGTTAGCCTCATTTTAAACATGAAAAAGTCAAGGAACAGAGAGGTTAACTTGCTGAAGGTCACACATTGATTAAATGGATGCTAAGATCAAATCCAGGTCATCTAGCTTTGGAGTCTGTGTTCTTAAACCACTATGCAAGTAAAAGAAGGATAAGGAGATTTTAAAATTCAGTTGCTAAGTAAACAAGTCTGAGGTTTTTACAAAGTTTTCAAAGTTTTGAAGAGGTTAATGATTATATTTAAATAGAAGTGATTAATTCTTACATAAAAATTTATAATTGCATATTTAAAATACTAATTTAAAATTTGCAGTAAGCCATGCAAATGTTTACTTATTTCATGTTTAGAAGTTTTGCTGTGTTTTTCTTTTCTTTGTTGAAAGAAGAAAGTAATTCATGGTCTATCCTATGGAAGAGTGGCAGGTTGTTCTATAGCTCCATGTGATGAAGTTGATGTGGAATTCTTAAATTGCTCCTTGGAAATTCCTGAATATTTAGGAACTTCATAAGAGTATTCTGGAAGCAAGCATTAAATGGAAAACATGGTACTTAAAAACCTATGAAGCAAATGAAAAATAGAAAAGAATTGGTATGAATGTTAAGAATGACACTAATCTGAAAGATATTTATCTGGCTCCATTTATCCAGGTTTTTCTGATTTACTTATCATACATCCCAATCCTCAGTCTCTTTCCAGGTTGGTACATCTTTATTTTAAAATTTTCAAAGCTGTTTAAACTGATTTGGATGCAGCATTTATTTATATAACTTTATTTTATAGTTTTACAATTATCTCATTTGATATTCAGGCTACCCCTATGAGATCGGATAAGGACATATAATTGTCCCTATTGTATAGATGAGGGGCATAATGCTTAAAAAAGTTAAAATGTATATACAAAGTCACCTTAGAAATAATGCAACATAACTGTGTTTTGAAACACAGTGTTTTTTTTCTACTGTTATTGGTTACTTTCAATACGATTTAAAAAAACTTACATATGATTAAAATCACACTATTAAGAGTTGTAATTTAGTTGCAAAAGATGAAAAGCAACTCAACAACGAAAATCAGATGATTGGATTAAAATGGACAAAAAACTTAAATGGACATTTCTCTAAAGAAGATGTACAGATGACCAACAAGCATATGAAAAGATGTTCAACATCACTAATCATTAGGATAATGCAAAATAAAACCACAATGACATATCACCTCACACCCGTTAAGATGGCTACTATCAAAAAATCCAGAAAATAACAAGTATTGGTGAGGGTTTGGAGAAACTGGTACCCCTATGTGCTGCTGGTGTGAAAGTAAAATGGTGCAGCTGCTATGGAAAACAATATGGTAGTTCCTCAAAAAGTTAAAAATAGAATGATCATATGATACAGCAATTCCACTTCTGAGTATATATCCAGAAGAACTGGAAGTAAGATCTTGAAGAAATATTTGTACACCTATGTTCAAAGCAGCATTTTTCACATTGGCCAAAAGGTGGAAGCAACCCAAACGTCCATTGGCAGTTGAATGGATAAACAAAATGTAGTATATACGTAGAATGGAATATTGTTCAGCCTTAAAAAGGAAGGAAATTCTAACTCAAGCTACAACATGGATGAACCTTGAGATATTAGGCTAAGTGAAACAAGGCAGTCACAAAAAGAAAATACTGTATGATTCCACTTACATGAGATTCCTAGAGTAGTTAAAGGCACAGAAACAGAAAGTGGAACTATGGTTGCCAGAGGCTAAGGGTAGGAGAAAATGAGGAATTGTTGCTTAATGGGTACAGAGGTTCAGTTTTGCAAAATGAAAAGTTCATGAGATTGGTTGCACAGCAGTGTGAATATATACTTAAAAATGGTTAAGATGTGAATTTTATGTTGTATATTTTACCATAATTAAAATTTTAAAAGTGAATTGCATAAAGTTTTTAAAAAATCAGATAATGCCAACCCTCCAAAGCCTCCCAGTATACTTTAAATACAATTTAAATTTTTAAGAAAAAGATTAAAAACTGTACAAGAAATGTGTATGTGTTTCTTACAGTTAGGTATGCTCCTTCCCTTGTATTAAAGATCTTTTAATTTTTACAAGAAACCAAATATCAGCAGGTCTTTTACTTTTGGATGTATAACAACTCAAAATATTTTATGAAGTATTTATGTGTTAAATGGAAAATAAAGGAAGATTTTAAAATATATATTCAAATATCATCTTAAATAAGTTGCTGCCTTGATTTAAAGATCAACTTGCAATGGCAATCAACTTGCAAATCCAAGGGAATTTGCTATTACCTGTATGTTTTCAGTTTTACCACAATGGAGTTATTCATAATGTGATATCAGAAGGTTAAGAATCATGTGGTGGTATGTATGTAAATCAGCTGATTTTGCAGCCAAATAACCCGAATGTTATTGGTGTTCTGGGGATAAGTTTTATGATTGCAAATAGTTGGAAATGATTGTGAATGATGTGGAGAGAAGCATTTTTAACTGTGGACACTTGGAGACTTTGCTGCAGTGGGTTTAACTCTGCATACTGACTACAAAATGAATGAGGGAAACAGAGCTCCAATGAAGACGATCTGGGATTTGCATGATTCAAAGTCCTTTACCTTAAAGGAATCCTTACTGATGGTTATTGCCATGTTAGAAGAGAGCTTTTTTAATAAAAGGCACATATTCAGAAATTTATAAAATAAATAACATTTACCCTTGAAAATATTCAATAACGTCAGTCAAGGAACCTTGAATTTAATTATAAACCCATTGTACATTTATCAGTCCTGTTGATCTCTTTGCATTAGTAATGTTAACCATACATCTTATTTATATGGTATCTCACAGGTCTCAATGTGCTTTAACATATTACCCATTTGCTCTTTTCAGTAATTCTGAACATTAGGTAGTACAGATATTCTTATTCCCACTGTGTATATAGGTGAAGAGTCTGAAGGATATATACTTACGCTCATATAGCTAGTAATTGATAGAACCAGACTTGAGGTCACTGTTCAGACTTTACTCTTACTGTTCTTTCTATTGTACCATTGATTTTAAAACCTGACTATATCCCAAAATCTTAACTCACAATTGCTGAGACAGAAGGAGGTTCTGGTACTTAAAAAAACAAAAAACAAAAATTCCCTGGATGTTTCTGATGCACGTTATGATTTGAGAAGCATTGTCCTTTACTATGGTTAATTAAATTGATTGCAGCAAACATTACTCTTAAAATTTTTTCATAATACAATGTACAATTTGTTGGGCATCTTCACAGGAGATCTGGTGACTACTCATTGTATTCCATAGCTGGTTATCTGATATTTGTCTTCTAGAAGAGAAGGAGGTAGAATTGCTGCTGAGCCTCCAGTTCCTAATAGAGAAAACTCCTGATTGCTTAATAGGTCTTACAAATCAAAATATTTTTGTGTTCAACAGAAGTCTCTGGACTGATTTCTAATTCCATGTGAACTGAGAGTAGACAGGGCTTTTTTTTTTTTCCCCATGTAATTAATTTTTATTTTTTCATCTTGATCTTTTGTTAGCACTTTTATGAGTTCATCAGTTTTTCATTAGAGTTCTGAAAATGCTTATTCATTCAGTTCAACAGTACAGTCAGTTACCAGAAACCTGTACTTGTCAGAGTCTTTTCCATGAATTCCTTGAAGATGAAACCCTTTTTTTTTTTTCTTTTAATTTTATACACATCAGTGTATACATGTCAAGATGAAACCCTTTTATAGGAACATATTTGCAAAAGCATCAGAGTACACCCAGAACTGTCTGTAAATGACAAAAGACTTAAAAATGACCACGCTTAAAGATTTGATGAAAGTTCATAACAATGCAATTGACAAGGAAATTTAGTTATTTCTGAGATACACATTTTAAAGTAATAACTAGAATTATGACTTATAACATTCTACCAGAACATATAAGATTTTTAGAAATTTCATGTAATGTCTGAAACATTTATATTAACATATTTTCATACAAATAACTCAATGAAAGTTTAGTATTAGTTGTTTTATTTGCTTGTTTTTTTATACTGCAGGTTCTTATTAGTCATCAGTTATATACACATCAGTGTATACATGTCAATCCCAATCGCCCAATTCAGCACACCACCATCCCCACCCCACCGCAGTTTTCCCCCCTTGGTGTCCATATGTCTGTTCTCTACATCTGTGTCTCACCTTCTGCCCTGCAACCCGGTTCATCTGTACCATTTTTCTAGGTTCCACATACATGTGTTAATATGGTATTTGTTTTTCTCTTTCTGACTTACTTCACTCTGTATGACAGTCTCTAGATCCATCCACATCTCAACAAATGACTCAATTTCGTTCCTTTTTATGGCTGAGTAATATTCCATTGTATATATGTACCACATCTTCTTTATCCATTCGTCTGTCGATGGGCATTTAGGTTGCTTCCATGACCTGGCTATTGTAAATAGTGCTGCAATGAGCATTCGAGTGCATGTGTCTTTTTGAATTACGGTTTTCTCTGGGTATATGCCCAGTAGTGGGATTGCTGGGTCATATGGTAATTCTATTTTTAGTTTTTTAAGGAACCTCCATATTGTTCTCCATAGTGGCTCTATCAATTTACATTCCCACCAACAGTGCAAGAGGGTTCCCTTTTCTCCACACCCTCTCCAGCATTTGTTGTTTGTAGATTCTCTGATGACACCCATTCTAACTGGTGTGAGGTGATACTTCATTGTAGTTTTGATTTGCATTTCTCTACTAATTAGTGATGTTGAGCATCTTTTCATGTGCTTCGTGGCCGTCTGTATGTCTTCTTTGGAGAAATGTCTATTTAGGTCTTCTGCCCATTTTTGGATTGGGGTGTTTGTTTCTTTAATATTGAGCTGAATGAGCTGTTTATATATTTTGGAGATTAATCCTTTGTCTGTTGATTCGTTTGCAAATATTTTCTCCCATTCTGAGGGTTGTCTTTTCGTCTTGTTTATGGTTTCCTTTGCTGTGCAAAAGCTTTGAAGTTTCATTAGGTCCCATTTGTTTATTTTTGTTTTTATTTCCATTACTCTAGGACGTGGATCAAAAAAGATCTTGCTGTGATTTATGTCAAAGAGTGTTCTTCCTATGTTTTCCTCTAAGAGTTTTATAGTGTCCAGTCTTACATTTAGGTCTCTAATCCATTTTGAGTTTATTTTTGTGTATGGTGTTAGGGAGTATTCTAATTTCATTCTTTTACACGTAGCTGTCCAGTTTTCCCAGCACCACTTATTGAAGAGACTGTCCTTTCTCCACTGTATATCTTTGCCTCCTTTGTCATAGATTAGTTGACCATAGGTGCGTGGGTTTATCTCTGGGCTTTCTATCTTGTTCCATTGATCTATGTTTCTGTTTTTGTGCCAGTACCATATTGTCTTGATTACTGTAGCTTTGTAGTATAGTCTGAAGTCAGGGAGTCTGATTCCTCCAGCTCCGTTTTATTCCCTCAGGACTGCTTTGGCTATTCGGGGTCTTTTATGTCTCCATACAAATTTTAAGATGATTTGTTCTAGTTCCGTAAAAAATGCCATTGGTAATTTGATAGGGATTGCATTGAATCTGTAGATTGCTTTGGGTAGTATAGTCATTTTCACAATGTTGATTCTTCCAATCCAAGAACATGGTATATCTCTCCATCTGTTGGTATCATCTTTAATTTCTTTCATCAGCGTCTTATAGTTTTCTGCATACAGGTCTTTTGTCTCCCTAGGTAGGTTTATTCCTAGGTATTTTATTCTTTTTGTTGCAATGGTAAATGGGCGTGTTTCCATAATTTCTCTTTCAGATTTTTCATCATTAGTGTATAGGAATGCAAGAGATTTCTGTGCATTAATTTTGTATCCTGCAACTTTACCATATTCATTAATTAGCTCTAGCAGTTTTCTGGTGGCAGTTTTAGGATTCTCTATGTATAGTATCATGTCATCCGCAAACAGTGACAGTTTTACTTCTTCTTTTCCAATTTGAATTCCTTTTATTTCTTTTTCTTCTCTGATTGCCGTGGCTAGGACTTCCAGAACTATGTTGAATAATAGTGGTGAGAGTGGACATCCTTGTCTCGTTCCTGATCTTAGAGGAAATGCTTTCAGTTTTTCACCGTTGAGAATGATGTTTGCTGTGGGTTTGTCATATATGGCCTTTACTATGTTGAGGTAGGTTCCCGCTATGCCCACTTTCTGGAGAGTTTTTATCATAAATGGGTGTTGAATTTTGTCAAAAGCTTTTTCTGCATCTATTGAGATGATCATATGGTTTTTATTCTTCAATTTCTTAATATGGTGTATCACATTGATTGATTTTCATATATTGAAGAATCCTTGCATCCCTGGGATAAATCCCACTTGATCGTGGTGTATGATCCTTTCAATGTGTTGTTGGATTCTGTTTGCTAGTATTTTGTTGAGGATTTTTGCATCTATATTCATCAGTGATATTGGTCTGTAAATTTCTTTTTTTGTAGTGTCTTTGTCTGGTTTTGGTATCAGGGTGATGGTGGCCTCATAGAATGAGTTTGGGAGTGTTCCTTCCTCTGCAATTTTTTGGAAGAGTTTGAGAAGGATAGGTGTTAGCTCTTCTCTAAATGTTTGATAGAATTCACCTGTGAAGCCATCTGGTCCTGGACTTTTGTTTGTTGGAAGATTTTTAAGACATTTTTTTTTAAATTTATTTATTTATTTTTGGCTGTGTTGGATCTTCGTTTCTGTGCAAGGGCTTCCTCTAGTTGTGGCAAGTGGGGGCCACTCTTCATCGCGGTGCGCGGGCCTCTCACTATCGCGGCCTCTCTTGTTGCGGAGCACAGGCTCCAGATGCGCAGGCTCAGTGATTGTGGCTCACGGGCGTAGTTGCTCCGCGGCATGTGGGATCTTCCCAGACCAGGGCTCAAACCCGTGTCCCCTGCATTGGCAGGCAGATTCTCAACCACTGCGCCACCAGGGAAGCCTTGTTGGAAGATTTTTAATCACAGTTTCAATTTCATTACTTGTGATTGGTCTTTTCATATTTTCTGTTTCTTCCTGGTTCAGTCTTGGGAGGTTATACCTTTCTAAGAATTTGTTCATTTCTTCCAGGTTGTCCATTTTATTGGCATAGTGTTGCTTGTAGTAGTCTCTTAGGATGCTTTGTATTTCTGTGGTGTCTGTTGTAACTTCTCCTTTTTCATTTCTAATTTTATTGATTTGAGTCCTCTCCCTCTTTTTCTTGATGAGTCTGGCTAATGGCTTATCAATTTTGTTTATCTTCTCAAAGAACCAGCTTTTAGTTTTATTGATCTTTGCTATTGTTTTCTTTGTTTCTATTTCATTTATTTCCGCTCTGATCTTTATGATTTCTTTCCTTCTGCTAACTTTGGGTTTTGTTTGTTCTTCTTTCTCTAGTTTCTTTAGGTGTAAGCTTAGATTGTTTACTTGAGATTTTTCTTGTTTCTTTAGGTAAGCTTGTATAGCTACAAACTTCCCTCTTAGAACTTCTTTTGCTGCATCCCATAGGTTTTGGATCATCGTGTTTTCATTGTCTTTTGTCTCTAGGTATTTTTTGATTTCCTCTTTGATTTCTTCAGTGATCTCTTGGTTATTTAGTAACGTATTGTTTAGCCTCCATGTGTCTGTGTTTTTTACGTTTTTTTCCCTGTAATTCATTTCTAATCTCATAGCATTGTGGTCAGAAAAGATGCTTGATATGTATTCAATTTTCTAAAATTTACTGAGGCTTGATTTGTGACCCAAGATGTGATCTATCCTGGAGAATGTTCCGTGCGCAGTTGAGAAGAATGTGTAATCTGCTGTTTTTGGATGGAATGTCCAATAAATATCAATTAAATCTATCTGGTCTATTGTGTCATTTAAAGCTTCTGTTTCCTTATTTATTTTCATTTTGGATGATCTGTCCATTGGTGTAAGTGAGGTGTTAAAGTCCCCCACTATTATTGTGTTACTGTCAATTTCCTCTTTTATAGCTGTTAGGAGTTGCCTTATGTATTGAGGTGCTCCTATGTTGGGTGCATATATATTTATAATTGTTATATCTTCTTCTTGGATTGATCCCTTGATCATTTATCTAGTGTCCTTCCTTGTCTCTTGCAACATTCTTTATTTTAAAGTCTATTTTATCTGATATGAGTATAGCTACTCCAGCTTTCTTTTGATTTCCATTTGCATGGAATATCTTTTTCCATCCCCTCACTTTCAGTCTGTATGTGTCCCTAGGTCTAAAGTGGGTCTCTTGTAGACAGCATATATATGGGTCTTGTTTTTGTATCCATTCAGCCAGTCTATGTCTTTTGGTTGGGGCATTTAATCCATTCACGTTTAAGGTAATAATCGATATGTATGTTCCTATGACCATTTTCTTAATTGTTTTGGGTTTGTTTTTGTACGTCCTTTTCTTCTCTTGTGTTTCCCACCTAGAGAAGTTCCTTTAACATTTGTTGTAGAGCTGCTTTGGTGGTGCTGAATTCTCTTAGCTTTTGCTTGTCTGTAAAGCTTTTGATTTCTCCATCAAATCTAAATGAGATCCTTGCCGGGTAGAGTAATCTTGGTTGTAGGTTCTTCCCTTTCATCACTTTAAGTATATCATGCCACTCCCTTCTGGCTTGTAGAGTTTCTGCTGAGAAATCAGCTGTTAACCTTATGGGAGTTCCCTTGTATGTTATTTGTCATTTTTCCCTTGCTGCTTTCAATAATTTTTCTTTGTCTTTAATTTTTGCCACTTTGATTACTATGTGTCTCGGCGTGTTTTTCCTTGGGTTTATCCTGTATGGGACTCTCTGCACTTCGGGGACTTGGATGGCTATTTCCTTTCCCATGTTAGGGAAGTTTTCGACTATAATCTCTTCAAATATTTTCTCTGGTCCTTTCTCTCTCTTGTCCTTCTGGGACCCCTATAATGTGAATGTTGTTGCGTTTAATGTTGTCCCAGAGGTCTCTTAGGCTGTCTTCATTTCTTTTCATTCTTTTTTCTTTAGTCTGTTCCGCAGCAGTGAATTCCACCATTCTGTCTTCCAGGTCACTTATCCGTTCTTCTGCCTCAGTTATTCTGCTATTGATTCCTTCTAGTGTAGTTTTCATTTCAGTTATTGTATTGGTCATCTCTGTTTGTTTGTTCTTTAATTCTTCTAGGTCTTTGTTCATCATTTCTTGCATCTTTTCAATCTTTGCCTCCATTCTTATTCCGAGATCCTGGATCATCTTCACTATCATTATTCTGAATTCTTTTTCTGGAAAGTTGCCTATCTCCACTTCATTTAGTTGTTTTTCTGGGGTTTTTTCTTGTTCCTTCATCTGGTATATAGCCCTCTGCCTTTTCATCTTGTCTATCTTACTGTAAATGTGGTTTTTATTCCACAGGCTGCAGGATTATAGTTTTTCTTGCTTCTGCTGTCTGCCCTCTGATGGTTGAGGCTATCTAAGAGGCTTGATAGGAGGCTCTGGTGGTGGGTAGAGCTGACTGCTGCTGTGGCGGTTAGAGCTCCGCAAAACTTTAATCCACTTGACTGTTGATGGGTGGGGCTGGGTTCCCTCCCTGTTGGTTTTTTTGCCTGAGGCAACCCAACACTGGAGCCTACCTGGGCTCTTTGGTGGGGCTAATGGCAGACTCTGGGAGGGCACACGCCAAGGAGTACTTCCCAGAACCTCCGCTGCCAGTGTTCTTGTCCTTACAGTGAAACAGAGCCAGCTCCCGCCTCTGCAGGAGACCCTCCAACACTAGCAGGTAGGTCTGGTTCAGCCTCCCCCAGGGTCACCGCTCCTTTCCCCGGGACCTGATGCGCACACTACTTTGTGTGTGCCCTCCAAGAGTGGGGTCTCTGTTTCCCCCAGTCCTGTTGAAGTCCTGCAATCAATTCCCACTAGGCTTCAAAGTCTGATTCTGTATGAATTCCTCCTCCCGTTGCCGGACCCCCGGGTTGGGAAGCCTGACGTGGGGCTCAGAACCTTCACTCCAGTGGGTGGACTTCTGTGGTATAAGTGTTCGCCAGTCTGTGAGTCACCCACCCAGCAGTTATGGGATTTGATTTTACTCTGATTGTTCCCCTCCTACTGTCTCACCTCACTGTGGCTTCTCCTCTGTCCTTGGACGTGGGGTATCCTCCTTGGTGAAGTCCAGTGTCTTCCTGTCGATGATTGTCCAGCAGCCAGTTGTGATTCTGGTACTCTCGCAAGAGGGAGTGAGAGCACATCCTTCTACTCCGCCATCTTGGTTAATCTCCCGTAGACAGGACTTTTTATTTATTTATTACAAATTATGATCTAATAACTTCCACAAGGTAGAAGCAGATACACACACACAGAGACACACATAGGCACAGACACACACACACACACGAATAGTAATTGTTAAAAGCATCTAGTACACTTTACTGCAATCGAGTACTAGATTTGACTCTAAATATCCTGGAAACCAAGACAAAATAGGAACAAAAAAAAATATGTCCTATGGCTATCATCATCTGAAAAGAAGAATCATCAGTTTTCCAGGAGAGTCAAACTTCTCTCAAAAAAAAGTTTGAGTAGTATTCAACATAAGCAAATTATAAAGCATAATGGATAAGGTATTCAATTATGGACTTATAAAAGATATATAAATGTTTTTCTATCACTTTCACTATTATGCTTTTGTAAGGAGATGAGCATCAGGTTTTTCTTAAAAGGAAGAAGGTTTAACTATTTTAAATTGCACGCAGACATATTTGGTTGATCTAAAAAGAGATAATTTTTGGTAGCTTCTCCTTTCACTTTTCTAACAGGATTTTCCACACAGCAGCAGTTTTTAATTTTGACGAAATACAGTTTATATATATTTCTTTTTATGGATGGTACTTTTCGTTTTAAATCTAAGAATTCTTGCCTAACCCATAAGACTTTCTCCTGTTTTTTTCTAAGAATTTAATATAATTTTACATTTTACATTTAACTCTATGATCTAGTTTGAGTTAATTTTTCTTTAAGGTGTGACACAAGTGGGGGTTAAACTTTTTTGCCTCTGGATGTCCACTTTTTCCAGCACCATTTGTTGACAAGATTGTCTTTCCTTTATTGAATTGCTTTTGTACTTTTGTCAAAAATGAGTTGGGCATATTTGTGTGGGTCTGTTCTGGGTTCTGTATTCTGATTTATTGATATGTGTGTTTATCCTTCTGCTAATACCACACATTCGTTATTACTGTATCTTTATGTCTTGAAATCTAGAAGAGTGGTTCCTCACTCTTAGTTCTTTTTCAAAATTGTTTTAACTATTCTAGTTCCTTTGTCTTTCTATATGAATTTTAGAGTGATGTTGTCTAGGTATACAAAAAATTCACTGAGATTTTGATAGGAAGCGTGCTAAACTGGATATCAATTTGGGGAGAATATGTATCGTTACTGTGTTGAGTCTTCCAATCCATGAACACCATATGTCTCTCTTATTAGTTCTTTGATTTCCTTCACCAGCATTTTATACTTTTCAGTATACAGGTGGTGTACAAGATTTGTTAGATGTACTTACGAGTGTTTCATTTTCTTTTGAACAATTGTAAATGGTATTATATTTTAACTTTAAGATAATGTTTTCATGGCTAGTACATAGAAATACAATTGATTTTTATATGTTTATCTTACATCCTAACATCTTGGTGAACTCACTTATTAGTTCAAGGAGTTTTTGGTAGATTTTGTGTGTTGACAACGATGTTATATGTAATGAGGGATAGCTTACTTCTGTCTTTCTAATCTGTATGCCTTTTGTTTCCTTTTATTGCCTGTTGCACTGGTTAAATCTTCCATTACTTCATTCAGTAAGAGTGATGAGAGAAGACATCTTCATTTTGTTCCTGACCTTTAGGGGAAAGCATTCAGTCTTTTTACCATTGAGAATGGTTTTAGCTGAAGATTTTTATAAATGCTGTTTATCAAGTTGATGAATTTCCCTTTTATTCCTATTTTTTTTGAGATTTTTTTTTTTATTATGGAGGGATGCTGAATGTTGTGAAATGCTTTTTCTGCCTCATTTGAATGATCATGTGATTGTACTTCTTTAACCTATTACTATGTTGGATTACATTAATTGTTTTTCAAATTTTGAAACAGCCTTGCATCCCTAGAATAAACCCCATTTGGTCTTGGTGTGTAATTCTTTTTATATATTGCTGAATTCTGTTTGCTGACTTTTGGCTAGGATCTTTGGAGTCTATATTCACATGGGAAATATTTGTGGGATTTTGTTTTTGTTTTTTGGTACTGTCTTTGGTTTCTGCATCAGGGTAATAGTAGATTCATAAAATCAATTTGGAAGTTTTCCCTCCACTTGTTTTCTGAAAGAGATGGTACAGAATTGGTATTAATTGTTCTGTAGATATTTGGTAGGATTTTCCACTGAAGTCATCGCAGCCTGGAGATTTCTTTTTTGGGGAGATTTTAAATTGCAAATTCAATTTCATTAATAGTTGTAGGATTATTCAAATTATTTATATCATATTGGGTGAATTGTGGTAATCTGTGTTTTTTGAGAAATTGGTCTGTTTTCTTTATGTTGCTAAATTTAACTCCTTTATAGCTGTTTGTAATATTCCTTTATTATTTTGATTTCTATGGAGTCCATAGTTATATACCTCCTGTTTTATTCCTAATATTGGTAATTTGTGTCTTCTATTTTTTTTTTTTTTCTTTGTCAGTCTTGTTAGAGGTTTGTCAACTTAACTGATCTTTTCTCAGACCCAGCTCTTTAGGGTATGTGTGCTGGTGACAAATTTTCTTAGTTTTACTTCATTTGAAAAGTGTCCTAATTTCTTCTCCACCTCTGAAGGATATTTTCACTATATATAGTATGTAGGTTCACAGTTCTTTTATTTGAGCACTTCCTTCTTCCCTGGTTTCTGATCTCCTGTCATTTGAATTGTTTTTCTGCTGTTGGTAAGGTGTAGTTTCTCTCTCACTGTTTTCAAGATTTTTTCTTTGTCTCTAGTTTTCAGAAATTTGGCTATGATTTGTCTTGGTACAGATTTCATTACCTTTCCCCTGTTTGAGGTTTGCTCAGCTTCTTGCATCTGTATGTTTGTGTCTTTTGCCAAATTTGGGAAGTTTTCAAGGCATTATTTCTTCAAATACTTTTTCAGCCCTGCACTTTTTCTCCTCTCCTTTAAGACTCAAATGATAGGAAAGTTAGGCCTTTTGTTATGGTCCCATAGGTCCTTGAGGCTTTGTTTATTTTTAATTTTTTTTTGGTCTATTTTTCTGTGGTTAAACGTCTTTATCATTTCTGTATTGGTACCTATCAGTTGTCTTTTTTCATTCAGTTTGAGATCTTCTGGTTCTTTTTATGACAATTGACTTTTTATCTTTTTTTTTTTTTATTGAAGTATAGTTGATTTACTATGTTAGTTTCTGGTTTACAGCAGAGTGATTCAGTTTTATATATATATTCTTTTTCATATTCTTTTCCATTATGATTTATTACAGGATATTGACTATAGTTCCCTGTCAATACAGTAGAACCTTGTCATTTATATATTTTATTTATAGTAGTTTGTATCTGCTAATCCCAAACTCCTAATTTATCCCTCCTCAACCCCCTTTGGTAACCATAAGTTTGTTTTCTATGTGAGTCTGTTTCTGTTTTGTAAGTAAGTTCATTGTATAATATTTTAGATTCCACAAATAAGTGATATCATATGGTATTTGTCTTTCTCTGTCTGATTCACCTCACTTAGTATGATAATCCCTAGGTCCATCCATGTTGCTGCAAATGGCATTATTTCATTCTTTTTTTATGGCTGAGTAGTATTCCATTGTATATATGTATATATGACATCTTCATTATCCATTCATCTGTTGATGGACATTTAGGTTGCTTCCATGTCTTGGCTATTGTAAATAGTGCAGCTATGAATATTTGGGTGCATGTATCTTTTCAGATTAGAGTTTTATCTGGATATATGTTCATGAGTGGGATTCCTGGATCATATGACGACTCTGTTTTTAGTTTTTTTAAGGAACCTTCATACTGTTCTCCATAGTAGCTGCACCAATTTGCATTCTCAACAACAGCGTAGATGGGTTCCCTTTTCTTTACAACATCTCCAGCATTTGTTATATGTAGACTTTTTAATGATGGCCATTCTGACCAGTGTGAGGTGTAGTTTTGATTTGAATCTCTCTAATAATTAGCAGTGTTGAGCATCTTTTCATGTGCCTGTTGGCCATCTGTATGTCTTTTTTGGAGAAATGGCTGTTTAGGTCTTCTGCCCATTTTTTGATTGGGTTGTTTGTTTTTTAGATATTGAATTGCATGAGCTGTTTGTATGTTTTGAAAATTAAGCCCTTGTTGGTCGCATTGTTTGCAAATATTTTCTCCCATTTCGTAGGTTGTCTTTTCATTTTGTTTATGGTTTCCTTTGCTGTGCAAAAATTTATAAGTTTGATTAGGTCCCATTTGTTTATTTTTGCTTTTATTTCTGTTGCCTTGGGAGACTGACCTAAGAAAACACTGGTACAATTTATGTCAGAGAATGTTTTGCCTATGTTCTCTTCTAGGAGTTTTATGGTGTCATATCTTATATTTAAGTCTTTAAGCTATTTTGAGCTTATTTTTGTGTATAGTGTGAGGGAGTGTTCTAACTTCATTGATCTCCGTGAGGCTGTCCAGCTTTTCCAGCATCAATTGCTGAAGAGACTGTCTTTTCTCCGTTGTATATTCTTGCCTCCTTTGTCAAAGATTAATTGACCATAGGTGTAAGGGGTTTTTTGGGGGCTCTCTATTCTGTTCCATTGATCCATAATGACAGTTGATATTTTTGTTGAAACCTGGGCATTTTGGGTATTACATTATGAACTAGGATCTTATTTAAATCTTCTGTTTTTGCTGGCTCACTTACACATTGCTCAGGCAGGAAAAGGGAGGTAGTCATTTCCTCTTTACTGCCAGGCTGGGGTAGAAGTCAAGTTCTCCATTTGGTCTCCTTTGATACTTGAGTTAGGCCCTCCATGGCACTGCTGGGTGAGCATGGTACTTCTGGCCCCCCACTGAGTCTTCAGTGATCTCTCATTGTCTAGGATTGGTCGGTGAACATATATGAGGATGGATGAATATATTTGGAAGTTTTCCCAATAACTTGAGTTTGTTTTTTTTTTAAATTTTTATTTATTTATTTATTTATTTATGGCTGTGCTGGGTCTTCGTTTCTGTGCGAGGGCTTTCTCTAGTTGTGGCAAGTGGGGGGCCACTCTTCATCGCGGTGCGCGGGCCTCTCATTATCGTGGCCTCTCTTGTTGCGGAGCGCAGGCTCAGTAATTGTGGCTCACGGGCCTAGTTGCTCCGCGGCATGTGGGATCTTCCCAGACCAGGGCTCGAACCCGTATCCCCTGCATTGGCAGGCAGATTCTCAACCACTGCGTCACCAGGGAAGCCCCAATAACTTGAGTTTTGATATGGGCTTTAGCCAGAGATATAAAAAATAGAGGAGAGCATAAATTGGTTCTGTAATTTATGCTCTTCTGTGCATAGTCATGGAAATATGCTATACTAATGCATGTGCTAAGGATTAACATCAACTAGCTCTGTATAGTGCATGGTAATCCTCCTGTGTTCCTATAAACCAGAGATCAGTAAACTTTTTCCATAAGGGGTAGATAGTAAATATTCTAGGTTTTGTGGGCCAAGAGGCAAAATTGAAGATATTATGTATATACTACTATCACAAAAAAGAAAACATATTTTTACAATTTTTAAAATTTATTAAATCCAAATATAATTATAATAATTAAGTGCCGTATTTGTCATACACATTTACCAATTTAAAGAATGGAATTGGGTGGGGAATGATTAGAGTTTACAGTTAGTATTTCTTGTCATCAAAATAAATTGTAAATGTTAATTTATTAATGCTGATTTGTATGGAGTGTTTTATTTTTGCATATGTCTTTCCACACATTGAAAAGATAGTTATTGGTGAATACTGATATCAGTCCATGAACAGATAATTTTAATGGAGCATATTAATTATTTGGAATGTGGTTTTAGAATTCTATTAAGTTTTCTTGCCTTTTAGCATGTACATTACATTGCAGAATAATCACATCCAATTGAAGATAAGGTGGAAGCTCCTTAGTTACATAGTTATTAAGTGGATTTTAAAATATGAAAAAATTTCTTTCCACTTGCATCAGATCCAAAAAATGCTGCTCAAACTGTAGTTTGAACTCAGGAAACATATCTGTTGCAAATTTATTGGGAAAGGAGATTTCGCTTATTGTCTTAACTTTTCTCAGGGTGGGAATGTTTTAACTTTTGACAGCAAAGTGCACAACAGCTTGAAATTACTTAAAATTACTTAAGATTCAAACAACATTGGTAGTTGTGAAATGGTTATCATAGTATAGGTTTTACATATTAGCATTATTTTGGCTTGTAATTTTAGGCTGGATATATTAAGAAAATTACTAAATTTCCATCATGACAGTTTTTATCTTTCATTCAGTTCGCTCAGTGATAGTTCTTTACTTAGTTTGCATCCTTTTTAGGAGAATTCAGGGAACTTTTCTCCTAGGAGGTAGAAAATGGTAGGACTTAAACATGGAAAAAAAATATAAAGTGGCATATGAGGATAGGTAATTGGTAATAGTTAAATGCATCTTAAAATGAATTACTTAAAATTGGAACAAAATTTGGTGTAAGAAATGGATTAGAATCCTAATATTCATATGGAATTGCAAGGGATGCTGAGTAGCCAAAAATATCTTGAAAAAGAAAAAGCTGGGGGACTCACAGTTCCCAATTTAAAAGCTTCTTACAAAGCTACAGTAATAGAAACAGTGTGATATTAGCATAAGGGTAGACATATAGATAAATGGTATAGAATTGAGTCTAGAAATCAGCTCATGTATCTATTAGTATTTGATTTTTCAGAAGAGTGCCAAGGCCATTCAATGGGGAAAGAACAGCCTCTTTCGTAACTGGTGCTGAAACAACTAGATACCCACACGTAAAAAAATGAAGCTAGACTCTTACTTTCACACCATGTACAAACATTAAGTCAAAATGAATAAAAGACCTAAATATAAGAGTTAAAATTATGAAATTCTTAGAAGAAAACATAGGGGAAGTTCTTCATGACCTTGGATTTGGCAATGGTTTCTTTAAATATGATACCAAAAGCACAAACTACCAAAGAAAAAATAGACAAATTGAACTTCCTCAAAATTAAAAACTGTTGTGCATTAAAAGACATCATCTAGAGAGCATAAAGACAACCTACAGAATGGGAGAAGATATTTGTAAATCATATGTCTGGGTCTAGTATCCAGAATATATAAGGACGTCTTACAACTCAACAACCTAATTTAAAAGTGTGCAAAGAACTTAAATAGACATTTCTCCAAAGAAAATATACGAATGGCGAACAAGCATATTAAAGAATGCTCAACGTCATTTATCATTAGGGAAATACAATCAAAACCACAATGAGATAATACTTCACACCCCACTGTTATGACTAAATTTAAAAAGACAGACAATAACATCTGTGGATTTGGGGAAATGGAATCCTTGTACATTGTTGGTGGAATGTAAAATAGTGCAGCTGCTTTGGAAAACAATTTGGCAAAAAGTTAAACATGGAATTTCCGTATGATCCAGCAATTCCATTTCTGGGTATATACCTCAAAGAGTTGAAAACAGGTACTCAAACAAATATTTGTACGTGCATGCTCACTTAGCCTGTTCACAATGACTGAAAGGTGGAAACAGCTCAAATGGCCAACAAAGGGTGAATGGATGAACAAAAGTGGTACATACATACAATGGAATATTATTCAGCCATAAAGAGGGATGATTTTTCTCTGTACATGGATGAACCTTGAAAACATTATGCTTAGTGAAAGAATCCAGACACAAAAAGTCGTATATTGTATGCTTCCATTTGTATGAAATATCCAGAATAATTAAATCCATAGAGACCGAAAACAGACTGGTGGTTGCCAGGGATTGGGGGAAGGGAAGGGAGCATTGGGGACTTGCTGCTTAACGGGTACCAGGTCTTCTCTTGGGATGATGAAAATGTTTTGGAAATAGACGTGGAGGTGCACAACATTGTGAATGAACTAAATGTCACAGAATTGTGCACTCTAAAATGGTTAATTTTGGGTTATGTGATTTTCATCTGAATAACAAAAAATACAGAGATTTATCTTAAAAAAATGAAACCAAGAATTATGGAGTTAGTCTAATTTTTCTTATATCAGATATTGAACTGATATATTTTCAAAATAAAAGGAATTAAGTGCTCATATTTTTTGGTATATTTTAAAATTACAGCATAATGATATTTTCCACTAAACCTTTAACTTTCACACTGTGATCATAGAAAGGGACATTTTTTGAAAAATATGTATGTTCCTAAGAACCAGCTCTTAATTTTGTGATATTAATTATTGGAACAAAGAGCATAATAATTCCTTTTGTTGGCATATACTGGGGGGGGGGGAGAACAACAGAAAAATATGATGACCAAACTGATTGATTTTGGTGTGATTTACACATGAAAAAACTATGTTCACTAGCTTCTTAAAATCTACCATGTTTTTATTTATAATTCAAAAACAAAATTTGTTACATTGGTGAAATATACTTTAAACTAAAAATAATAAATATATTAGGCAGGTAAAGTTTCAGAATATTTGTTAAGAAACTATTGAATTTCTTTAGATTTCTTGCTCTGTTTTAAACTTAAACTTTGGATGGGATATGAACGTTAGGAAGTGCCTCCTTTAGCAAAATTCATTTTCACTAGCTGACTAATAAGCCTTTATAGGAGCAAAGGTTTATTCTGTTTTAATTAAGCCTCCAAAACTTTCAGGCTCTTGAAGTTTTTAACTAAGCTCTCATATTTGCCAAATTGGGCAAGAAACTTTATGAGAACAAATTTTATGATATAATATAATTTCAATATTAGTTCAACGCAACTGGAAACCAACTTTTCTTATAGTGTGGCAACATTTTATTTTTTTCCTTTTGACCCTAATTAGGAAATGGTGTAATAAGCATTTGTGTTAAAATTATGAAGAGCAGAAAATTTGTCTCGAATCAACAGGTTGAGATCAGTGTCTGTTAAATATGGAGAGAAAATTATATATTGATCAAAATTACTTCATTGTGAAAAAAAAAACGTGGGGGATATCTTTTTGGAGTTAATAAAAAAACTGCAAACTTGATTTCAACTTCAGATCCTTTAAATGCATCATTATATACATTTTTCATTTATATTAGAGGCAGATTCAGATTTATGGAGCTTATAATTTTGAGCTGTAAGAAAAGGGAATATAAAATCTAAATAAAATATTAGGTAATGGATCTTTGAAAGGAACAAGGCAAGTGTTATATTCTTCTTGCTCTTTATGAAGATTCAAAATGGCTAAGAGATACATAATAAAACTGTTAAATTGAAGTAGGAAATAATCACTTAATATTTATGCTAACAAATACAAAACTTTTATATGAGTAAAATTTTATTTCACCTTTAATTTTGGGATGGATATTTTATCAAGGTATAGACTTAGATTCTAGATTTTCCCCCAGCATTTTAACTATATTGTTCCATTGTCTTCTGTATTACATAGTTTATGTTGGACTCTCAACTGTAAGTTTTATTGTTTTTCCTTTGAAGGTGATGTGTCCTTTTTTTCCCGTTGCTGTTTTTAAGATTTTCTTCTTATCTTTGATTTTCAGCAGTTTGCTGAGGGTGGTTTTCTTTCACATTTTCCAGTACAGGGTTGGCTATATTCCCAGAGTCAATGAGTAATGTATTATATCAGTTTTGGAATATTCTCAGCGGTTTTTTTCTGAAAATATTGCTTCTTCCCCATTCTCTCTCTCCTCAACTACAATTACATTAGCTGTTTGATTCCAACATGTCTCTTATGCTCTGTTCTTTTTTTTTTTCCTCTTTTTGCTTTAGTTTGGATGCTTTCTGCTGATCTCTTCAAGTTCACTAATCCTGTGTTTTGCTGTGTTGAGTTGGCTAAAAATCCACCCACAGATTTCTTAATTTCAGATACTGTATTTCTCAGTTCTAAAATTACTATTAGATTCTTTTTCACAGAGTTTAATTCTCTCTTGAAATGTGAAAATTTTCATCTACTGTGAACATTTTTTCTATATCTTCTTTAACTTATGGTTTTCTTAAAGTCCTTATCTTCTAATTCTGTATTATCTGTGGGTTGGCATATACATTATTTTTTAACTGGTTATTGGTCACATTTTGTCCCCTTTCCTGTACTTTGTAACTATTATTGTATACCAAATACTGTTTATCATAGGATCATAGAAATTGATGTAAATGTTATTTTCTTTCAATATTATATTAGAAAGAAATGAGTCAGTGTTAACCGTCCCAACTCAACCACAAATTGAGCTGGGCGGTTTGAGTGACAGCTTTAGATATACTCAGTCTACCTCTGGTTTTAAATGTCTTAAGGGCCAGACCTATTGCAGTTATTCCTCTCTGCTGTGGCTTTGTACTAATGTACTGTGAACTTGTTGGAGATTTTACCCTACCATTTGCCTTCTGCCCCCTTTTACTCATCTCCCCTCTCACGGTGGGATGCTTGATTGAGAGCAAATATCTTGAGGGGAGACCTATTGAAATTCTGACTGAAAGTGGTAGGCTCCATCTGTTGTAGTGTGACTTTAACTCCTAATCACTTCTGCACTGCAGAAAACATTATTTGCCCTGTGTCCCATTCTCTTCTCCTTCCCCCAGAACTTCTTGTGCAGTCCTAGGCCTCAGCAAATCTCCCAGAAGAAAACTGTCTGTCTTGTGGGTCCCATGGGATTCCAGTCTGTCATTGCCCGCCCAAGAGCTATCACAAACTATGCTGGTTTCTCTTTTCCCTGGTAGTGTCCCTCTGTCTGGTTCTTACGTCTAGATGGTAAATCCTCCCAGTAATGAAACAATCAGGAGGCTCAGCTTACCCAAGAAGAGATAGCACTTTTCTCCTAGTTTATCCTTTTTGTATCCAAAGTTCTCCATTGTCTTTAAAAATATGATTTTGGGGGATAGTTTATCTTTTTTTTTTTCTAGTTGTTGTGGAAGCAGTGACTTGCCACTATGGACTGGTAAATTAGTCTTGTAAAAGTAAAATAAAATTCAGACCCATATGTTTATTCTTTTATATATTGTATTTTTATAAAGCCTGTGTGCTTAGATTATTGATTTGTTATTGAATGTTAATATTTGCTGTTTAATCTACCAGGCCCAGAAATTGATCATTCTTGTTTAGAAAAACCCTATCCAGAGAACCAATTTTAATTTCAAAATTCCTTTTGGACAGTAGTAATTTAAATGAAATGTAAACAAAAATTGATTTTCTTTTTCTTTCCCCTTTTCCTGTTTAGTGAGTGATAGTTGCTTCAGGAATCTTGCAGAAGATCGCAGTGGGATAAATCTCAAAGATCTTGTACAAGATCCTTCTTTGTAAGTATTTGGTTTTCAGTATTAAGTGTAAATTAAAACTTTATGATTTGTGTGACTTTTTCCGGAAGAGTTGTAACAGAACTGATTTAAGGTTGAGTAATTTCTTGTTTTCTAACAATTTGTGTTACATATCGTGAAGCACATAGAACAGTTTGAACAGAAGTGAAGTTATGGAACACCTTCTGTTTAGAAATTGAAGAGATTTTAGAAGAAGAGATAAAGTTGTGATTAATGATTGACTTTCAAAGAGTATCTACTAATGGTTGATGATATCTTACCAATTTGGCAGTAGATAGTAGGCAGGGAAGATAATTAGTAGTTGTTTTGCTTGGGAAGGCAAGATTGAATTTGTTTACATCAATTTTAAACTTTTTTGAATAATTTATAATAATCATTTGTAAGTATAATTACAAATGTAAAACGGTTATTTGTAATAACAATATACTTGACTGTATTGAATATATTTCTGATGTTTTACATTAGAACACTATATGTAGCACAAGATTTTTGAAGAGTTTTATAGGTTTCAATTTTTAATGTTCTTGCTCATGAGTCAATTCCATTCTTTATCAGAACATATTTCATATCAGAATATAATGTCACTTTCTATTTCTATTTAATGAATCAATTTTTTTCAGTTTTATATTAACTGCAAATCATGCATACTATCTTCTGTAGGAAAATATCCTTCCAGTAATATCACCTTTTATTAAAAAAAAATTCAATACTAGTTAAGCCCTGGGCAGCAGGGAAAGAAAATTGAGTGTTGGCAGATGCTTTCTTTAGTGATATTTAATGCATTCAGTAAAATATATTATAACAAAAAATTACTCTTCCACATCAGATGTAATCTATACTCATCCAAATTTTACTAGTAATTCATTTAAAATTGTGTGAGGAATAAAACACAGGAGTGTGTTGAAACTGAAGGTTATTGATTTCGTAATGATTTTCCAAGTCATTAAAAAAATATAGTTGCAAGACAGAATGGTGAAAATGATTGAATATTGAAGTTATTGTAATGAACTCATTATTGTAATGAGTTTCGAAATGAGTTTCCAATCCCAATTCCCTAAATTTTTTTTCTTTTTTTAATGTCTCTCTTTTCCTCATTCCAAAGGATTGTCAATATTCCTTCTCCATGATTTTTATTGAAATGAAGATTGATAAGTTGTCCTTTCAGTTCTATAAATATTTAATGAAGAATAGAATTGTTCTATGTGGATATAAATATTCCTAGTAAATGAATATTGAATAACATGTGCATGAAGATATGGGAAGAAACTTTACAATATCATTGAAAGATGTCACCCATTTGAATGGATAATATACATTATTCCATTGTATTATTTGTAAGGTATATTTTTGGTACAGTGGGATTATATATCTTTTTAATGCAGTCTTTTTGGAAAAAAATGTGCTTATATGGACTTCAATAATATAAAAGCTGCAGAGAATATACTTGAAAAATGGATCATAATAATGAGTTGTAGTGTTTTGAAACACTTTGGTACTTCTTCCTAGAATGTAGAATAATATTCATAATGTAACCTATCACTAAAATAGGAATTTAATCTTAGAGAAAATTTCTAAGAGAAGTTTATCTCAGATCACTACTGCATTGAGTGGACAAAATAATTCTAAGTCTCTGTTTTAAAGTAGCCAGATATCTTAATTTAACATCATTCTCTTAATTTGGCATTCGTCTCTTGGCATTAGTCTTGAATGTAAGAATTCAGTGAGCAAGAATTTGTCTTTGCCCTTGACACTTGGATTTGGAAAGAACTTTTTTCGTAATAAGAATTGTCAAAATGTACTATTAATGGCTAATTCATTTTTTAAAGATATATTTCTTACTTGCTGAAATTCTGTAGGGAAAGAAATGCCTGGTGTGGAAAACTAATGTGTTTTTTTCAGTTGTTATGATGGGAAATATTTTATTCTGAGTTACTATTCTATAGCAATATTAACTTAGTACATACCTTAAGCCAGCTACCTGTTTTCTGGTGCAGACTCCCAGACTCTTGATGTAATTCTTTACTGTTTGTTCATCAGTTCATGTACACTACTTTTTGGTTCTATATGAATTGTTTATGTTGTAACATAAAGTAGAAAATATTTCGGAAATAACTTTTCTGCAAAAATCCCCTCAAAAAATAACTGGCATTTGATGAGTACTCCTGACTAGTGTAAGGGTTGCTAAAATTGTATAATATGTTATTTTAATAAATGTTCCAAATAAAAAATATTATTAGAATAAGATATGTGTGTTGAATGAATGCTCTATGTGTTAATCTGCCTGGCAGATTTGTATTATGCTTCACCTACGTGAGCTCCTGATACTGAAAGGAGTTGATGTGTGAAGAAAAATTAAGTACTGTGTTTCAATCACTAATGCTGTACGAAAGGAAGACAGAATAAAGAGAGAAGGAAAAAGTAGGTTGAGAAGAACCCAGGCTAATCTGATCAATATTGATACTCAGAATGGTGTGTAGAGTGTCTTAATCAGATAAATGAACAGGTATGGAATATCTGTGGACAAAGTATAGTAATAAAACCAAGTTGTATGTGTGTATATGTATGAATGAATGAAGTTTAAGAGGTTTACTGCCTCAGAGGAGAGCAAAAGGGCAGAACCAAAAGTGACTAATTTATACTCTTATATCTATGGCAAGCTAATGGAATAATGTGATAGATCCTCTGTAGTTTATCTAAACTGTGTATAGTAAACTGTGTATAGTACACAACCCAAGATTTTTAGTAAAATCATTGTAGTGAAAGTAATTATTGGGCTTGAGTGAACTGAGTGAGCTATATTGTGTGAACATGATGAAGGAGGGATGCCATGGGAGGAGAAAAAAAAAATAAAGTTGTGAATCCCTAAGCAAGACTTTCTGATCTTGTTACTAACTTTTGATTTGATGTAATAATGAGGGCAGAATCTGACTTGTGGCAAGGTTGTGGTGAGGGGAATACATGACAAGCTCTCTTCTTTGGGTAGTTACTCTAAGAGTATTTGTTTCTGTCGTAGTCTTGTAGGTGTTACGTACAAGACCAAGTAGAGGAACTTGACTTTCACTTTTTGCTAATAATGTGCCTAAAGGTTTGTTTGAATTAGTAATTTGCCTGCGTGTTAAATTTTGAAATAAACAATTTAACAGTTTTACTTATCTTCTATTTATGATTATAAACATTTTAAGAATGATATCCTCTGCTGTATGTATAATTTGTCAATTTGAGTTGTTTTATGAGACTTCTTGTATTAGTTGTGGTCTTCAATGGCACATTGAAAAGTGTTGTCAAATTTAACTTGATGTTATATTAGAAACGTATCTAATGTGATACGTAATTTTCATACATACAAGAAACTATTAACATGGTATAATTAATTTTGTTCACTTTAAGTGGAGAGTTATGTGCTATTTAAATCATAAAAATTTTTACTTTTTCTTGTTATCTATGCTGGAGAGATGACTATTATATGAAAAAGAGATACTGTATATAGCATACTTTCAGTTATATCAGTTGTGTTCTCTATAGTGATAATTCTCAAAAATGCTTTCAAATTTCTATTGTCTATTTGCTGAAGATGAAAGATAAAACATATTACGATATTTATGCTTAGATTTGTTATTGCTTATTTATAAACTATTTAGCAGAGATAATTATTTGAACTCAGATTCATTTATAGAAATTATTAAAAGCTGTTTAAGAATCAAAAGAGGAAATATAACATAAGAATGAAAAGGACTAACAGAAATTGAATACCTGTTTGTGCTACTCATTGTGTTGATGCTGATTGTGTGTGTGTGGGGGGGGGGTATAGATGGATGTATCTTGTTTGTTTAATTTGCAAAAGCTGTTAAAAATTTTGGTGCATCGTAGATACATGATATGTAAATCAGAGGAGGAATTGTTTAATTCATAGAAGAATTGTCCATCTCTGAATACTAGAAATATAATTCATAATGTAGGATATTAGTAATTTTCTTTATAGGGCAAATAGGGAAGGTTTATATTCCTTGAAAATTTTGCAAAACATGAAAATTATGCCAGTCTTTGTTGTTTTTCTTTCTGTTACTCAGAATGTATTTTCAGTTGCTTCAGTAATGTTAAGATTTTGAAAAAGATTTTACCAAATTACGACCTCTTGTGATTTTTAAGAAAGGATGATTCAATAAAATAGAAGAAATCTTAATTATAAATTCTGGATAAATTATATTATGGATGAGGAAATACTTCTTCTTGTTAATATTGTTAGTGTATTTTTTTTAATTGTGGTAAAATAAGCGTAACAAAATTTACCGTTTTAACCAACTTTACCATTTATAAGTGTACAGTTCAGTAATGTTAAGTATATACACACTGTCACAGCCTATCCCTAGAGTTTTTCATCTTGGAGAACTGTAACTTTATACCGATTAAACAATAACTCCCTATTTCCCCCTCCCCCCAGCCTCTGGCAACTACCATTCATTCTGTTTCAGTAGTTTTGGAATACTCTAGGAATCTCATTAGTGGAATCATGCAATATTTGTCTTTTTGTGGTTGGTTTATTTCAGTTAGCACAGTTGCTTCAAGGGAGTTCCAGCATGTGTCAGAATTTCTTTCCTTTTTAAGGCTGAATAATGTTCCATTATATATATATATATATATATATATATATATATATATATATATATATATATATATCACAGTTTGTTTACTTATTCATCCATTGATGGGCACTGAGTTGCGTCTACCTTTTGGCTGTTGTGAATAATGCCACTCTAAACGTGGGTGTGCAAATATCTCCTTGAGACCCTGGTTTCAATTCTTTTGGATATATACCCAGAAGTGGAATTGCTGTATCATATGGTAGTTCTGTTTTTAAGTTTTTGAAGAACTTCCATAGTGTTTTCCATAGTGATTGCACCATTTTATATTCCTGCCAACAGTGCATAAGTGTTCCAATTTCTCCACTTCCTCACCAACACTCATTTTCTGTTGGTTTTTGTTTTTTAATATAGTAGCCATCCTAATGGGTGTGAGGTGATATGTTCTTGGTATTTTTAATTGAACTTCACTTCTTTTATCTTTAATAATTTTGATGCAGCTCATCTAGAGAGTAAAGAAAAATAAAAGGTACTCTCTCTGTTTGATTATTATGATACTTTGGTACCTTGTGAAGTAAACTGTGTTACTTATTCAGTAAAATAGAAATTCTTTTCACTGTCATTACGAAGATTATAAAGTACAGATACATCCAGGGTAATTTCATAACAATATCATTTTAATCAATTAATCTTCCTTGTTATGTATTATATTACTCATCTTGTATTAATACTGCTCTTTGTTATACCTAATCTGTAAAGGATTGCTTTTGGGTAAAAAAAATTTTCTTATTTAGTTAGAAGGTGCCTGATTGGAAATGCAGCATACTAATTAAATAATAACAAAAACCTGCTAGTTGAAATGTATTTTGATAGTATAGATCATTAGTGTTTGATAATGGCATTTAATGTTTAAGAACAAAGATAAAATTGGACAAAATAGTTGTATCTGATTATAAATTTCTTAGACATGAAAATTTTATTTACCTTTATGTGCTTCTTTACATATTTTACCACCTTTGGTGGAAGCTATTCTTTTCATGGTCCTGAAACACAGCCTCATCCCCCTGAGTATGTATACTTGTCTTCACACTACAATCTGATTGAATGATATTTTGGTCCCTTGGATCATGACATTAAATATGAAGGAAAGGCAGGATTGCCGTCTGGAAAGCAATCATATCTAAATATAGCCTGTACTTATCTGCTGGTGTTAAGACAGGTTGCTGTGGTGAACTGAATTTCTTAAAAGTGCCAGTCATCAGAGGATAAACAGTGGTTTTTGAAGTGGTTATTTTCCATAGAGCTGTACATTCTCATACTGCAGGTAGATGATTTTAGTTAATGTTTTTTACGGCTTATTGATTAAATTTCAATTTTAATGTTTTTTATGGCTTGCTTATTAAATTTCAATTTTAGAGTATCTTTGAGACCTTTAATATATTTAAAAAAAATATTTCTCTTTAGCTTTTCTTAAAAAATTATTTTATTTTTGGCTGCATTGGGTCTTTGTTGCTGCATGTGGGCTTTCTCTAGTTGTGGCGAGCGAGAGCTACTCTTCGTTGTGGTGCATGGGCTTCTCATTGCGGTGGCTTCTCTTGTTGTGGAGCACTGGCTCTAGGTGCGCAGGCTTCAGTAGTTGTGGCGCGCGGACTTATTAGTTGCGGCGCACGGGCTTAGTTGTTCTGTGGCATGTGGGATCTTCCTGGACCAGGGCTTGAACCCATGTCCCCTGCATTGGCAGGCGGATGATTAACCACTGCGCCACCAGGGAAGTCCCAAGAGACTTTTAATTATTAAACAAAATATAAGAGTTTTTATATTGTTATCCTTTGTTTCTCTTAAGATAAATTTCATTTGATGTGGAAATGATTTTTCCAAGGACAGCATTTTAAACATTATTGATCATTCATTTTGCTCTGCTGCCAATAGTTCTGCTAAATCGAAGACAGACACCAAAGCTGTCTTGTCTGTAATAACATCTCTAACTGTAAGTTTTTATCATTTTAAATCAGGTTCCTTTTTGGATTATATGGTTATTAGACTGTAAAGTGTATATTTGGACAGTACAGCTTAATCTAGGCTGGTGCTAAGGTATTATGGTACTGTGCTCTATGTCAGAACTGCAAATCCAAAGACTTTGGATTATACTTTACTTTTAGAAGACTTTCTGTCATTTCCATCATTCCGTACATTCCTGAGAATGTATATTGCAGTTTTTATGGGTTCATTTGTTTAAAAATTTATTTAATCAAAACACTAGTAGATGTTCATCTTACATTCTTCAGCAGTTAGGTTTAATTGACATTGTTCTTGTAATTAAGGAACATATGATTGAAGATGAATAATATCTGAGTTATCTACCTGAGGCATATAGATGACCAATCCAGTATTAGAATTTTTTAATGAAATAAATAATGTATTGTTTTAATTAGTTGATTCTTTCATTTTCAGGGTACAGACACCTAAGTCAAACTAGCTTAAAAAGCTAGTTTGTGATTTGATTGGCATATGTAACTAAGGAGTACTTCTCAAGGAATCAAGAAAGAGTTTCAGAAACCAGATCAAGGGTGGGAGCCTCAAAGAAGAGAATTAGAGAGTTTGTGCAACTGGGTTTGTTTCTCTCACTTTCTGTCATCATCTCTTTTGGTTTTTCTTGGCTTTATTCTCACTTACGGCAGTCAGGCTTTCTCCATGAAATGGGCAAGATGGTTGATAACTTACTCTAATTCCCTTCCTTCTAGCTCCATGATCTCTCTTCACTTCATCTCTCAAACATAAAATCTCATGGAATAATTCCGATTTTGTTAATCTGGTCATGTGCCCAAACCTCAGCCAATCACTGTGGCCAGGGGTATAGGCTATCTTGACTTACCATTCATGGGACAGATGCCTGTGGTCAGAATGGTGGGCTACCCTAATTAAATGAGAGAGAAGATAGTTCCAGAAAAAGAGTGATAAAACTAAGAGATGTCTAGTGTATTCAGTCTCGGCTGTTAATTTAAGGACGAATGTATACATTGTCAAGAATTGTTATTATTTTAAAACAGAACATTTTGCTTGCCTTCGCATATCATCTCAATTAGATAGGTATTGGTAGTAATAGCTATAATAATTTTAAAGGACTGCATAGTTCAGTTAATTGATAATAGTTGTTCCCTATTTCCTGATATTATTGACTGTTTATGTAGTACACACACACAAATGTGAAATGACTCAGATGAATTTATTACTTTAATTACAACTGGCTAGACAGCAGGTAGAATAATAGCAGATTATTTCTATCTTTCCATACTTTCTTCTTTCTTAAAAAGAGAAACTTTACCGCTGTCAGTCAAAAAGGGAAAAGGAGTCAAAGATTCTCATTCCCCTTTCCATTATAATACCTTAACTGAGGAATATTATTATAGAGGCATATAAAAGTTAAATGAGAGCACTGACAAAGTATTTTAAAAAGAGGTGGTCCTTGAAATGAAGCTTTTGTTAAGGGAAAAAAAAGCAGGAAGGGAGGGAGGAAAGAAGGAATAACAGAGAGAGAGGGAGAGAATGATTGATTATGAGAATGAATAGAAACTCCAGGGGTATGTTACACTTTTTAGAAACTCAGTTTGGCTGAAGATGAATGAGAGTCTACGAGATTAAAACTAGTAATTAAAACGAAGTTTTGATATCCATGTATTTCATTTATCAAGAACACATTGATACATCTGACACTGATGGCCAGAGTGAAAAAATGAATGATTGCATTGTCTACTTATATTAGTTTTATATTGCCGTGTAACAGATTACCACAAACTTTCTTAAAACAACACGTATTTATTATCTCACAGTCAAGATTTTGGGCACAGTTTAACTGGTTCCTTTGCTCAGTATCTCCCAAGATTGCAGTCTAAGTGTTGGCTGGGGATTGCATTTTCATCTGGAGGCTTGACTAGGGAAGATTGCTCCAAACTAGTTCAGGTTGTTAGCAGAATTTGTATCCTTGTGTTGTATGACTGTATATCCTGCTTTTTGCTGGGAGTTGGCTAGTTTCCTTCTGCACCTTCCATCATCTTACGGTCTATTGCCTACTACATTGAAATTTCCTTTTCTGCATGGGAATCATACTCAGTTTAGCTCTGTCAATTTAGAGATGTAAAACCTAAAGCTCAGCTGAGTTGTGATTTATCTAAGGTCCTAAAACTACATGGTGATGGGCCTCCTGACAACCAGGCATTGTGTTCTTTCTACTCCTAGCCTTAGTTTTGACTTTCTTGGTTTTGTTCTCACATTTAAAAAATTTTTTTTTCCAGTTTTATTGAGATATCATTGACATACAGCACTGTATAAGTTTAAGATCGACAGCATAATGACTTCACATTTGGTTTTAGTTTGTATTGCTGAGTTTATTAAAAGTATGATGGAATAACATCTTAGCACTGGCCACCTAGGAACTGACATTAAAATGTTTGAAAATATTTTTTTCTATATGGCTTGTAGGTATATGACTTTTGATCATTTAATTGTTTTCTCACCATGAACTTTTATATATATATTTTTTTCTCAGTTTTTATTAGGAGGAGGAGGAACAGAATTTTTGTTTCCTTTGGTTATGGTTTATGTTGGTATCTGCAGAGACTAAACGTGAGATTGAAAGTGAGATTTAACACCTGCAAAGGAAAAGCCTCAATGAAATAATGACAGTTGAGTCCTATATATGAACTCCTTTTGGATTTTTCAGTGGAAGATTGTTGGTTGTTGGTTGGGAAGACAAAACAGGCAGGTAAAGAAGCTTGCTAATCAAAAGTCTGCCTGAGTATGCTTCCCTAATGAGTTTCCTAAGAAACACCTGCTTGTGACTCAGCCCACATTAGGAAGAAAATGACAAAAGAAAAGCTAGGAGAGACCCGTTTATTTCTTTTCTAGATGTTTTAAGAGTTTAAAGTTTTAAAATACTATTCTTTGAGAGTAAGGAGAATTAAATTACCTTTACCCAGCTGGGAAAATGTCCACAATACTAGACAATTGGGCAGCAGTTTAAAGGAGACTAGCTCTTGCTGCCCCTTCTTTCCACTCCTACCTGGTCAGTGTGGTAAATGTTAACTACCCTAATCTTTTTTTACCCTCTGAGAGAAATTAAATGAACGTTAAGAAGGAAGCTGAAATTTTAAATTTAGGGTAATCCATTTAGGGAGGAAGGCTGGTTGAGCTGATTGAGCTTGGGTTTTTTCCTTCCTGGAGTCCTCTATGATCTCCCATGTGCTCCTCCTATATGTTGCCTAAACTTCTATCATAGCTTTTTACACTATATTATCATTGTTTGTATATGTACTGTCTGTATTTCTCAATAGATTATAACTTCCTTAAGGGCAGAGACTGTTAATGTTTAATCTTATATCACTACCACCTACCACAATAGAACCCAACCAGACATATTCCTTAAATAGTTGAGTGAAGGAATGAATGTGTGATTTAGTGACTAAATGAAAGAATGGGTAATGGAAAGAGTAAGAGAGTAACAGACTGAATGTATAGTGAATATACATTGGCAAAACGTGCTTTTTCCCCATTCTTCAGGCAGTTCTAACATTCAGCCCTTTATTGGTGTTCAATACAAAAGTTTACTCTCTGGTGACCTAATAGCTGTATTTAAACTTTGATCAGTATTGGTTCCTTCTGCAGCCTCAGTATCTTTCTAAGTGTGTATGAGATAAATGAGAGACCTAACTCCATGAGCAAAAGGATATGACGACCTCACTAATCCCCATGGTTTTAATTTCTAGGCACTTGCTGTTTAGAATACTGAGAAGATATCACCAACAAAGGATTCCATTTTTTCCTGATGAAATCGAGGAAGATCCCTGAAAGCATTTTCAAAATTGAATCTATTTTCTGAACAGTTCACTTTGAAAATAACTCTCATAGCATAATTTTGTAGAGGAAAAAAAATATTTTGAGTAATTCAGTCTTACTTTAACTTGTTTCTTAAAAGACAGTAATTTAAAAAGTAAGTTAAGATAGTATTTTTCTTTTTGTTCTGTAAAGTTGTATCTTATCTTTCCCTCTTTTATAAATAACTAAGACCATAGTCAGACTGGACAAATATTTGAGTTGCACTTTGTGAGGTGAAGTGACATTTATATTCTGGTCAGAGTTTCACTTAGCCACCTGGCATTGAGTGCAAATTTTTATAGTTCACTTAAATTGGAAGCAAAGTGATATTAAGTTGACATTTTTTAGCAGAAAAAGATGAAATGTAAATAGGGTACTTTTTAGTACTTAGTTTAAAACATTCTTTTCTCCTCTATAATTAAGTCAAGAATTTAGAAGTGCTTAAAAAACAACTAGTGAATATTTATTGAGTATATACTATGTGTCATTTAATATGGTAAGACCTGCAAAATAATGGTAAATAAAGTAGGCATGGTCCTTGCCATAATTTGGGGGACAGTTTTTAGTAAAATGGACTTCAGGTTACTCTTTTTGTTTCCAGAATACCTTTATAAAGGACAGTGGTTTGGGAAGGTGTCAGATATTGCTAAAAAGATGTAATCCAAAGGTCAATTGTGTGTCCTAATAAAGTATATTACATTCTCAAAAGGGTAGAATTAGATCATTTGTTATATATGTTATTTATAACTTTTAAATTTAGTTATTTCATTGATTTATTCAGACCAATGATTTAGTCAGGATAATTGGATTTGAGAAAGCCATCCAGAATAAGCTGTAGTTTGTCAGTGCCTCCCTTAAAGTGTAATGGAAAAACTGAACACAGTGTTTTAGATTTGATCTGGCTATCACCGAAGAGATTAAGACTTGCTGAAATTGTTTGTTGCACTTCTAATTCTTTGTGAATTTACTTTAACTTTTTTTTTTTTGGAGGGAGTGGGGAGTAGGTAGGGAGCCTGAACAGAGGTATTATCCTCCTTTCCTAAGGATCTTTTTAATGTCTAGACAACTTTATTCTCTATTGAGATCTAAATTGTATACCATACAATTCATCCATTTAAAGTGTACACTGTAATGGGTTGTTTTAAAATTTTTATTTTATATTGGAGCATAGTTGATTAACAATGTTGTGTTAGTTTCAGGTGTACAGCAAAGCTATTCAGTTATACATTTACATGTATCTATTCTTTTTCAAATTCTTTCCCCATTTAGGTTATTACAGAATACTGAGCAGCATTCCCTGTGCTATGCAGTAGGTCCTTGTTGGTTATCTGTTCTGAATATAGCAGTGTGTACATGTCAATCCCAAGCTCCCAATCTATCCCTCCCCTCCACCCTTCTCCCCTGGTAACCATAAGTTTGTCCTCTAAGTCTATGAATCTATTTCTGTTTTATAAGTAAGTTCATTTGTATCTTTTTTTTTTAGATTCCACATATAAGCGATATCATATGATATTTGTCTGACTTACCTCACTTAGTATGGTAATCTCCAGATCCATCCATGTTGTTGAGGTTGGCATTATTTCATTCTTTTTAATGGCTGAGTAATATTCCATTGAATATATGTAACACATCTTCCTTATCCATCCATCCATCGATGGACATTTAGGTTGCTTCTGTGTCTTGGCTATTGTAAACAGCGCTGCAGTGAACACTGAGGTGCATGTATCCTTTCGAACCACGTTTTTTTCTGTATATATGCCCAGGAGTGGGATTGCTAGATCATATGGTAGCTCTATTTTGGGTTTCTTAAGGAACCTCCATGCTGTTCTCCATGGTGACTGTACCAATTTACATTCCCACCAACAGTGTAGGAGGGTTCCCTTTTCTCTGCACCCTCTCCAGCATTTCTTGTTTGTAGACTTTTTGATGATGGCCATTGTGACTGGTGTGAGGTGATATCTCATTGTAGTTTTGATTTGCATTTCTCTAATAATTAGCGATGTTGAGCAGCTTTTCATGTGCCTCTTGACCATCTGTATGTCTTCTTTGGGGAAATGTCTATTTAGGTCTTCTGCCCATTTCTTGATTGGGTTATTTGGTTTTTTGATACTGAGCCACATGAACTGTTTGTAAATTTTGGAGATTAATCCCTTGTGGGACACATCATTTGCAAATATTTTCTCCCATTCTGTGGGTTGTCTTTATGTTTTGTTTATGGTTTCCTTTGCTGTGCAAAAGCTTTTGAGTTTAATTAGGTCCCATTTGTTTATTTTTGTTTTTATTTCCATTACTCTAGGATATGGCTTGGAAAAGATATTGCTGCAGTTTATGTCAGAGAATGTTCTGCCTGTGTTTTCCTCTAAGAGTTTTATAGTATCTGGTCTTACATTTAGGTCTTTAATCCATTTTGAGCTTATTTTTGTGTATGGTGTTAAAGAATGTTCTAATTTCATTTTTTACACATAGCTGTCCAGTTTTCCCAGCACCATTTATTGAAGAGATTGTCTTTCATCCATTGTATATTCTTGTGTCCTTTGTCGTAGATTAATTGACCATAGGTGCATGGGTTTATTTCTGGGCTTTCTATCCTGCTCCATTGATCTATATTTTGGTTCTTGTGCCAGTTCCATACCGTTTTGATTACTGTAGCTTCGAAGTCAGGGAGCCTGATTCCTCCAGCTCTGTTTTTCTTTCTCAAGATTGCTTTGGCTATTCGGGGTCTTCTGTGTCTCCATACAAATTTTAAGATTTTTTGTTCTAGTTCTGTGAAAAATGCCATTGGTAATTTGATAAGGATTGCATTGAATCTGTAGATTGCCTTGGGTATTATAGTCATTCTGACAATATTGATTTTTCCAATCCAAGAACACAGTATATCTTTTCGTCTCTTTGTGTCATCTTTAATTTCTTTCATCAGCGTTTTATAGTTTTTTGGAGTACAGGTCTTTTGTCTCCTTAGGAAGGTTCATTCCTAGGTATGAAGTATAATAAACCTAGGAATTATTCTTTTTGATGTGATTGTTTCTTTAATTTCTCTTTCTGATCTTTCGTTTTTAGTGTATAGAAATGCAACAGATTTCTGTGTATTAATTTTGTATCCTGCAACTGTACCGAATTCATTGATGACCTCTACTAGTTTTCTGGTAGCATCTTTAAGATTTTCTATGAATAATGTTGGGTTGGCCAAAAAGTTTGTTCAGGTTTTTCCTTAAGATGTTACAGAAAAACCTGAATGAACTTTTTGGCCAACCCAATATTAAGTCATTTGCAGTGACAGTTTTGCTTCTTCTTTTCCAACTTGGATTTCGTTTATTTCTTTTTCTTCTCTGATTGCTATGACTAGGACTTCCAAAACTATGTTGAATAAAAGTTGCAAGAGTGGACATCCTTGTCTTGTTCCCGATCTTAGAGGAAGTGCTTTCAGCTTTTCACCATTGAGTATGATGTTAGCTGTAGGTGTGTCAAGTATCACCTTTGTTATGTTGAAGTATATTCCCTCTGTGCCCACTTCTGGAGAGTTTTTATTATAAATGGGTGTTGAATTTTGTCAAAAGTTTTTTCTGCGTCTATTGAGATGATCATATGGTTTTTATTCTTCAATTTGTTGATGTGGTGTGTCATACTGACTGACTTGTGGATATTGAAAAATCCTTGCATCCCTGGGATAAATGCCACTTGATCATGGTGTATGATCCTTTTACTGTATTGTTGGATTTGGATTGCTGGTATTCTGTTGAGGATTTTTGCATCTATGTTCATCAGTGATATTACCTGTAATTTTCTTTTTTTGTGGTATCTTTGTCTGGTTTTGGTATCAGGGTGATGGTGGCCTCATAGGATGAGTTTGGGAGTATTCCTTCCTCAGCAATTTTTTGGAATAGTTTCAGAAGGATAGGTGTTAACTTGTCTCAGAATGTTTGATAGAATTCGCCTGTGAAGCCATTTGGTCCTGGACTTTTGTTTGTTGGAAGATTTTTACTCATTTTCAATCTCAGTACTTGTGATTGGTCTGCTGATATTTTCTATTTCTTCTTCGTTCAGTCTTGGGAGATTGTACCTTTCTGCGAGTTTGTTCCTTTCTTCCAGGTTGTCCATTTTATTGGCATATAGTTGTTATGATCCTTTGTATTTCTGTAGTGTCCGTTGGAACTTCTCCCTTCTCATTTCTAATTTTATTGATTTGAATCCTCTCCCTTTTTTTCTTGATGAGTGTGGCTAAAGGTTTATCAATTCAGTTTCTTTTTGAAGAACCAGCTTTTAGTTTCATTGATCTTTTCTATTGTTTCTTTTGTTTCTATTTCATTTATTTCTGCTCTCATCTTTATGATTTCTTTCCTTCTATTAATACTACCTTTGGGTTTTGTTTGCTCTTCTTTCTCTAGTTGCTTTAGGTGTAATTTTGGGTTGTTTATTTGAGATTTTTCTTGTTTCCTGAGGTAAGATTATATTGCTATCAACTGCAGAAGACCTTCCAATACTGGCAGGTAGCCCTGGCCCACAGGTCACTGCTTTTTCCCCCTGGGTCCTGGTGTGCACAGGACCTTGTACGTACCCTCCAAGAGTGGAGTTTCTGTTTCCCCCAGTCGTGTAATTCTTGCGATCAAACCTTGCTGACCTTCAAAGCCAGATTCTCTGGCGGCTACTCCCCCCATTGCCAGACCCCCAGTCTGGAAAGCCTGACGTGGGGCTCAGGACTTTCACTTGTGTAGGAGAACTTCTGTCGTATAATTATTTTCCAGTTTGTGGGTTACCCACATGGCGAGTATGGGATGTGATTTTATCACAGTTGCACCCCTTCTACCATCTCGTTGTGGCTTCTTTTTGTCTTTGGATGTAGGGTATCTTTTTTGGTAGGTTGCAGCATTTTTTTTTTTTTTTTTTTTTGGTCAGTGGTTGTTCAGCAGTTAGTTGTGATTTTGGTGTTTTTGTAAGAGGAGGTGAGCTCACATCCTTCTACTCTGCCATCTTGCTGGCCAATTCCAATTCTTAATGGTTTTTATTGTATTCACAGAGTTGTGCTCTCATCACCACCACCAATTTTTTAGAATATTTTCATTGCCCCAGAAACAACTCCCCAACCTCCCCCTCCTAGACAACTATTAGTCTACTCGTTGCCTCTATATATTTGCCTGTTTGGGATAATTTGCATAAATAAATAAATATGTTCCTTTTCTGACTGGCTTCTTTCACTGAGCATAGTATTTTCAAAGTCCATCCATGTTGTTTCATATGTCAATACTTCATTATTTTTATTGCCAAATATTATTTCATTGTGTGGATATACCACATTTTGTTTATCCATTCATCAGTTAATGGACAGTGCGATTTTCCCACTTTTTGGATTTGTGAATAATACTGCTATGAATTGTAAAGGTTTTTGTATGGAAGTATGTTGTCTTTTCTCTTTAATATAGAGCAAGTGGTAGAATTGCTTGGTCATATGGTAACTTCATGTTTTAACATTTTAAGGAAGTGCCAGAATCACCCCCTTTCCCCCCAGATTTTTGTATTGTGGTAAAATACACACAATAAAGTTTACCATCTTAACAATTTTTAAGTGTATAATTTGATGGTATTAAGTATGTTTGTAATTTTGTGCACTTATCACCAACATCTATCTCCAGAACGTTTTCATCTTCCCCAAATGAAACTCTGTACCCATTAAACACTAACTCCAGTTCTATGCTTCTCTGCAGTTCCCAGGAATTGCTCCTGGCAACCAGTATTCTACTTCTATCTCTATGATTTTGACTACTCCAGAAACCTCATATAAGTAGAATCATACAGTATATGTTGTTTTGTAACTGGCATATTTCACTTAACATAATGTCCATAATGGCTTCAGAGTTCATTCATGTTGCAGCGTATCAAAATTTCCTTCCTTTTTAGGGCCAAATTCTATTCCAGTGTATGCAAATAGCACATTTGGTTTATCAGTTAATTTGTCAAGGTATACTTAGATTACTTCCACATTTAAGCTATAGTAGCCAGCCTAATGGGTGTGAGGTAGTACCTCAATTTCCCTGATAATTAGTGATGTTGAACATCTTTCCATGTGCTTATTAGCCATTTGTGTGTCTTCTTTGAGAAGTGTCTATTCAAGTCCTTTGCCCATTATTGAATTGGGTTATTTGTTTTTTTGTTATTGAGGTTTTGGAGTTCTCTGTATAATGTGGATATTAATCCCTTATTAGGTATATTAATTGCCCACATTTTCTCCCATTCTGTGGGTTGCCTTTAACCTTTGTTGATGTTGTTTGATGAAGAACATTTTTTAATTTTAATGGAGTCCAGTTTGTCTTTTTTTTTTTTTTTTTTCTTTTGTTGCCTGTGCCTTTGGTGTCTTATCCAAGAAATCACTGACAGATCCAATGTCATGAAGCTTTAGGCCTATTTTTTTTTTTTTTAATATTTATTTATTTGGTGGCACCAGGTCTTAGTTGCAGCATGCAGGAGCTTCATTGCAGCGTGTGGGATCTTCACTGCGGTGTGTGGGATCTTTAGTTGTGGCATGTGGGATCTAGTTCCCCGACCAGGGATCGAACCTGGGCTCCCTGCATTGGGAGTGCAGAGCCTTAACTATTGGACCACCAGGAAATTCCCTTGGTCTACATTTGATTCTGAGAGTTTTGTAGTTTTAAGTCTTACATTGGGGTCTTAGATCCATATTAAATTAATTTTTATGTAAGGCATAAGGTAAGAATCCAACTCATTCTTTTGCGTATGGACATCCAGTTTTCCAGCAGAGTAACATTTTAATTTCTTTAACAATTTTTCACTATATTTTTAAAGTATTTTCTTAGTAGGTTACTCTATGGCTTACAACAAATATCTTAACAGATTCTACTTATTTATAGTAACTTAATTTGTGTGAGATATAGAAATGTTAATTCTGTATAGCTCTATTTATTTTCCTCCCTTTTTAAAAACAATTATTATACATATTTTCTCAATATATGTTACAATCCCAACACATAAATTGTTATAATTAGGTTATATAATTTTATATCTTTTCAGGAAACAAAGTATATGTGTATAAAAGTGTTCATTATGTTAATATTCTTATTTACTATTTTTTATTCTTTTCATTTGTTCTTTTGGTGTTGTCATCTAGTATGTTTCCTAACCCAACACAGCTTTGTCCCTCAAGCTTCTTGTGCTATTTTGTCAATTATATTTTGTTTTTATGTGCTGTAGGCCCAACAATATAATCAGGTCTTTCTCTATATACATACAAACATAATTTTATACAGTTCTTTAAATCAGTTAAGAAAAAAAGAAGTATACAATTATACTGTCTTTTATAATTACCTACACAATTACCTTTGCTCTTCATTGTGTGTGTCTGTGTGTTTCTGTGTATATTGTAATTACTCTGGGGTATTGGCTTTCAGTCTTGAAAGTTTTTTAGTATTTATTGTAAGGTAGTTCTGCTAACAATAAATTCTGCCTATTTCATTTATCTATGAATATCTTTATTTTGCCCTCATTTTTGAAATATTACTTCCCTGGACTTAAATTTTTATTTGACCCATTTTTTTTCTTTCAGTGGTCTAAATATTTATATCATTCATTCTACTGCATTCTAGTTTCTGTTTCTGATGAGAAGTCAAATGTTTATCTTATTGGAGTTCCATAATATGTGATAATTCAATTTTCTTTTTTAGTTTCATGATTTTGTCTTTGTCTCTCACATTTTTACTGTAGTGGGTTTATTTGTGGATGTCTTATCTTAATTGGAGTTGGTTGAGGCTCTCAGATGTGTAGACCAATGTTTTTCATCAAATTTTGGAAGTTTTCCGCCATTTTTCCTTGTAATATTTTTCAGCTTCATTCACTTTATTTTCTCCTTCTGATACTCCCATTACACATACATTGATGTTTTTGGTGGTGTCCCAGAGTTTTCTGAACCCCTGTTCATCTTTCTTTATTCTTTTTTCTCTGTTCTTTGGTTTACCTAATCTCCATTGCTTTATCTCCAATTTCATCAATTCTTTCTATTGCCAATTCATACTTAATGTTCCCCTAGTGAATTTCCATGTCTTTTTTTTTTTTTTTTTAATAAATTTATTTATTTATGGCTGCGTTGGGTCTTTGTTGCTGCGCCCGGGCTTTCTCTAGGTGCGGCGAGCGGGGGCTACTCTTTGTTGCGGTGCGCAGGGTTCTCATTGCAGTGCCCTCTCTTGTTGTGGAGCACGGGCTCTAGACGTACAGGCTTCAGTAGTTTAGGCTTGCGGGCTCTAGAGCGCAGCCTTAGCAGTTGTGGCGCACAGGCTTAGTTGCTTTGCGGCATGTGGGATCTTCCGGACCAGGGCTCAAACCCGTGTCCCCTGCATTGGCAGGCAGATTCTTAACTACTGCACCACCAGGGAAGTCCTCCGTGTCAGTTTTATACCTTTCATCTTCAGAATTTCAATTTGGTTCCTGTATTATAATTTTTTTGTTGTTATTTTGTATTTAATGAGAAGTTGTCATCACACCTTCCTTACCTTTTTATTTTTTCCCAGTTTTATTGAGATGTAATTGATATATAACATTGTATTAGTTTAAGTTAACAACATAATGATTTGAAATATATATCTACAGATAGTCCTTGACTTAACAATGGATTGATTTAGACTTTTTCAACTTTACAATGGTGTGAAAGTGATATGCATTCAGTAGAAACCATACTTCGAATTTTGAAGTTTGATCTTTTCCTGGGCTGGCACTGTACCAAATGATATCTCTTGTGATGCTGAACAACAGCAGTGAGCCGCAGCTCTCAGTCATGTGATCATGAGAGTAAACAACCGACACCCTTACAGCCATTCTGTACCCATACAACCGTTCTGTTTTTCACTTCCAGTACAGTGTTCAATAAATTACATGAGAAATCCATTACTTTATTATAAAATAGACTTTGTGTTATATGATTTTACCCAGCTGTAGGCTAATGTAAGTATTCTGAGCACTTTTAAGGTAGGCTAGGCTAAGCTAAGAACTTCAGTAGGTTAGGTATATTAAATTATTTTCAATTTACAATATTTTCTACTTATGATGGGTTTATCAGGGTGTAACCCCATTGTAAGTTGAGGAAGATCTGTATTGCCAAATGATTACCACAATAAGTTTTAGTTAACATCTGTCATCTCACATAGCTATAGTTTTTTTTCCTTGTGATGAGAACTCTTTTGATCTACTCTCTTAGGCACTTTCAAATATGCAGTACAGTATTGTCAACTATGGATACTATGCTCTACATTATATCCCAAGAACTTATTTATCTAATCACTCTAAGTTTGTACCTTTTAACCACCTTCATCCATTTCACCCATCCCCCACCCCCTGCCTCTGGCAACCTTCAATCTGTTCTCAGTGTCTATCAGGTTTTTTTTTAAAATTCCATATATAGATGAGATCATACAGTATTTGTCTTTCTCTCTCTGGCTTATTTCACTTAGCATAGTGCCCTGAAGGTCCATTCATGTTTCACAAATGGCAAGATTTTATTATTTTTTATGGCTGAATAATATTCCATAGTGTGTGTATTTATGTGTGTACATATATATACACACACATATATATGTATACACAGAATTTTCCTTATCCATTCATTCATCCATCCATGGACACTTAGGTTGTTATCATGTCTTGGCTATTGTAAATATGCTGCAGTGAACATAGGGGTGCAGATATCTTTTTGAGAAGGATTGGTATTAATTTTTCTTTATTTTTCTTCTATTTTGTTTTTTAATTTTTATTGGAGTATAGTTGATTTACAATGTTGTGTTACTTTCTGCTGTACAGCAAAGTGAATCAGTTTCACCAGTGAAGCCATCTGGTCCTAGACTTTTATTTGTTGGGAGGTTTTAGATTACTGTAATCTCCTTCTAGTAACCAGTCTGTTCAGATTTTCTATTTCCTCATGATTCAGTTTTGGTAGGTTGCAACATGTTTTCTGTCTCTTTGTTCAAATTCTCACTTTGTTTATGCATTGTTCTCTTGATCTTGGAGAGTTTCTTTATTACCATTATTTCAGCTCTTTATCAGGTAAATCACTTATCTTCATTTCATCAGTCTGTTTCTAGAGTTTTACCTTATTAATTTGTTTGGAACATATTCTTCTGTTTTTTGTTTTGTTTTTGTTTTTGTTTTTTTTCATTTTCCTTGACTCTGTGTAAGTTTTGATGCATTAGATAAAATAGTTCCCTTTCCCAGTTTGATGGAGTGGTCTTATTTAGGAGATGAACCTCATCAATCAGGCCAGCCTGAGCTTTTAGTTTTCTCCCAGACCTTTATGATTGTCCAAGCTGCCATCTTTATTTTTAGTGGCTTCTAGTAGTTGAGGGTGTGCTGAGACAATTCAGTGTTGATGATATGGTCATTTTCTTGTTCATCTGATGTGTAGGATTTGCTTAGTTTCTGGATTTCTTTCAGAGGGAGTTGCTCTGTGTGTAGCTGTAAATTTGGTGTGTCCATGCTAGGTATTAAGATCAGGAGGCTCCTGTGTTGCCATCTTGGGCAACTGCATTGGGATTTAGTACACTAAGGACTGGGTCTTGATAAAATAAATATCCCTTAAGGGTTTCTGGAGTTCAGTCCAAGATGATAACATAGGAGCCTCCTGAATTCATCTCTTCCCATGGACACTGAATCTACAGTTAAACATGGAACAATTTTCTTTGAAAGAAATCCTGAAAAGTTCTTTATCAGTGAAATGGAAAACTATCACATAGTACTCTGTTTTTCTTTATGGGAGGAGATAAGAGAGTGAGGTCTAGTTGGATGTAAATGTAAACTTTCAAAGGGAAAGACAATTAGCTGCTGTAAATTCAACTAATATTTTTATTTTTTGCCACAAATACTAGACTTTCCAGATAGAGTGAGAAGTAAAATAATTTTACAATTAAAATTCAATGAAGGAAGTATATTTGTAATTTAGATTTAGGGGGAAAATCTGACAGTAATATATGTAGGCTTGTTGGATCTTGTTTTGATTTTACTTCTCCATTATAAGTTGATTTATATATATTTTGGTACTTAGTAAATTGTTGCTTTTGTACAACTCTTCTGGACTCTTTCTGGTTTTTTACTTCTTTTCCTAAATTTGCACTTCTGCTACTGTTCTTGCATTTAATCATTTATCCTAGAATAGAATAAATGTTCACTTAAAGATTTTTATTGTTTCTCAAATATTTTTATTTCAGTTTTTTGGTAGTATGTAATGTGTGCTTATGAAGCTACCAGTGGGTATGCACACACACAAGGCTTCTGCCCTACCAACATACATGCACATGTGTACACACACAGACACACACACACATATGTGATTGTATGGATACATACGTAAATATGCCTGTATATTTATAGTTACATATGTAGATATATGTATACTTGCACAATATACATTTCAGAAAAATACACATACACTTCTTATATACATGTATAGTGTTTTGCATGTTTTTTTTATTTAACATTATATTTCAAAGATGTTTCAATTTCAACATAAAAAGACATCTCTTTTTAATAACTGCATTGCATTTCATTCTATGGATGTGCCATAATCCACTTAAGTAGTCCTCTGTTGATGGTCATGTGAATATTTGCTACTCAAATATTGATGTAGTAAAAATGCTTGTGCTAATGCCATATTTTTTATATGTGCTAGTGTGGAACTATAGGAGGCATTTCTAAAAGTAATTTGTAACTTAGAGGGATATGTACTCAAAGTACATTTTGAAGTGTTAATAATAATGTCATAATTGAGTTCTTTCCAAGAATTCCAGTTTTCTCTGCAATTCATCTTAGAAGGGTGATAATGTCAATTCTTGGAATACAACATTTCATTCAGTCTTAAGCCAATTTTGTTCAGTTTAACACGATTATAGCAGAGAAGTTTGGACTCTCTGTCTGATTGCTTAGTGAACTGGGGTCAAATAGGTGTCAGGCAGTTAACCTGTAGGCTAAATGTATAATTTATCATTCCTAATAACGTCATGTTTGAGAGAGAATAGGGCCATTAAAACAAATTATATATGTTTTGAAATATTTATTGACCAAAAATTTGGATTTTATATTAGTGGATCCATAAAACCAGTCTACTGAAAAACTATTTTCAAAAATAAAACCATGTCTTAAAAAATAACAATTAGACATGTACTTTAATGTGACAGTTCAAAATTTTATTTATAGTGATTATCATCACATAATAAAAAGTGACAAAAGCAGAATAATATTTTGTACATATTTACATGCTTTAAGCAGTTTTTTAGCCATATCAGTCTGTAATATTGTGTCACTGATATTTTATTAAAAAGTATAATCTTCTTTGTTTAAATTTTTAAAATAAATTTCCTATAATCTTCCTCAGAAAGTTTTGAAATGTTTATTTTAGCCCAAGTGCTTTTACAGGTGGTGTTTTTTGTTGCTCCATTCAGAATTCCTTCCTTTGACACATATTTATAGAAGATTAAACTCCTTAAAATAACTTGTGTCTATGATTCTTTGTAATGTTTCACAATAGTAAGATGTTGCAAAATTCTAGGCTTTCTCCGTTTTATTCTCTTCTGTACAAAATATAAATATACTAATTTCATTTGAAAATGAGAGCTCCATCAAAAAGACTCTTCTCACGAGTCAAGATATTACAAAGCACAACTATAAAATTTCAAAATTAAATCTTTTATCCTGTATGGGCTTTTATTCTTTGAGTTATCTAATTCCTCCTTTGCCTTTTAAAGGATGAATTTCAACTTCTTCTGTTTATAAACTTTGTTTTTAGTAATTACAATTCACTAAAAAGTTTCAAAAGCTGTACTTTTGGTGCTCCATTAACTGATTTTGAAAAACATGCACACAAATTTAAATGATTCATTTATAGGAGTAATCAGTACTCATATGGCACTTAGTTGATTTACAAAATAATTCTTAAAATAGGCTTTGTTGTCAGTATAATGCCTTCTGCCTGTAGTTCTGAAGAATTGAGCCACATTCAGACGCAGCCGTCATACTTTTCTTGGGCATTAATTTACAAGATAAATTAATTCGCTTTATTTTATTTTATTATTATTATTTTAAAATTTTATTTTATTTATTTTTGGCTGCATTAGGTCTTCACTGCTGTGCGTGGGCTTTCTCTAGTTGCGGCGAGTGGGGGCTACTCATTGCGGTGGCCTCTCTTGTTGCGGAGCACGGGCTCTAGGCACACGGGCTTCAATAGTTCTGGTGCGCGGGCTCAGTAGTTGTGGCTCATGGGCTCTAGAGTGCAGGCTCAGTAGTTGTGGTGCACGGGCTTAGTTGCTCCGTGGCATGTGGGATCTTCCCGGACCAGGGCTCAAACCTGTGTCCCCTGCATTGGCAGGCAGATTCATAACCATGGTGCCACCAGGGAAGCCCTAATTCCCTTTAAAAGAAACAAATATTTTACATGTTTAATAATGTCAATTTGTAACAAAACATGTTAAGAAAATAAAAAAAGATGTAAATCTATAGCTGTAATTTACTGTGTCGAGAAGGAAAAACTTTTCCTCTACTCTTTATTTAATACTGTGAATTAAACTAACAGATTAGCAAGACAAAAGACATTTTATTACGTATATATGTACCAGTTCACAAAAAATATGTGACTCAAATAGGTGTTAGAATTTGGGGTTTATATACTGTCTTAAAAGGGGAAAGAGAGGGGGAAAAGAGCACTTATGTGAAAAAATTACTTTTTAGAAGGGGAGGAGAAAGGTCAGTGATGAGAAAACAAATGACTTTCTTGAAAGATCTGCAGGCACTTGGAAGAACAGATGGGAGATATGATAGTTTTGTGACAATTTCTGTTTGGGTTGTGTTGCCTACTTCTCCTCCAAGATTAGATTTGCTTGGGGGATGGGTTGGGGCGTGGGGAGGGTGGGGTGTAGGAGTGGGGGAGTATTATGACAATTGAGTTCTTTTTGAATTCTTTTGGGAGGCTCTACGTTTAGGCAGAGAAGTGATTTCAGGAACTCAAATGCCTTCAGCTCAAAATAATTTTTATGTTACTGTGGCCTATTCAGGACCCCTTCAACCGAGTCTGAGAGTTTGCCAGATTTTCTTGGATTTGCCTGCTCTTCATTATTCAGAATAAAGTCAGAATGTTATTTTATATTTTTAAATGTTAAATAAGTAGGTCTAAATAGGTAGTTTTCATAATATATTATGGATCTGTTCTTACTGGCAAACTGCATGGTCACCTGTTTTTCTTCTAGTCGAATTTAGTAGGAAAGTTACTATCACCAATACTTTATATTGAGAAAGGCTTCCCAATGATTAATAGAATATTAAGCTTTTAAATTAGTGAAAGTTGAACATGTGAAGAACTCTTAATATCTCTTACACATAGGGAATCAAAGCATAAGGTAATTTATAAAATGGCTTCAAACATATTTAAAAAAACCAGAATGTAATATTATAATGTATCATGAGATCATCACTTTAAAATACTTACTTCTGAGAAAGCTAATTTGTCTAGGAAGATAATATATAATATCTCGTAATGGTAAAGTTCTTGTTATGGCCTTATGGCCATAATTCAGATTAGTAGAAGATTAGCAGGCTTTTCTTTTTTTCTTTTTTTTCCCGACCTGCGGCTTGGGGGATCTTAGTTCCCCAACCAGGGATCAAACCTGGGCCCCAGCAGTGAAAGTGCCAAGTCCTAACCACTGGGCCGCCAGGGAATTCTCTAGCAGGCTTTTCTAAATAACCATTATTTTAAAAATAAAAGAAAACAATACTATAAAACAGGATTAGAATTCCTTACCACATTGAAAGCATTCTGAGGGGAGGGAACCTCATGTACCCCATTCAAACTATTTTTTCATTGCTTGACAGTCCCTCACACTTAGTAAGAAATTTTCTTAATAAAGTAAGAATACCTAATGTTAAGTTTTAGCCTTCCCACTTATAAGATGTGTATCAAAAAGAAGTATAGAGTATTCCAAAGGGAGAGTCTATCTCCTTTTGGCCAAAGCCTTCATTAAGGAAAAGGAAAGAGTGTTTGAATTATCAATATCCAGAGATAAGGTAGATTGTAGGAGCACAGTTGTGGCTATTTTAAAAAAAAAAAGAATAGGAATTGTTTGGGAAATAATGAATGTCCAGAGCATTAAGTACATAAAAGAAAGTAATGGGAAACTATTGAAGGAAGGGACTTGAATGGCAAAGGAAGGAAAACTTCTGAGCAGGAAAGGCATGTTGGGAATTGTCATTAAAAGGATAATTAACTGACAGTAGTGTGCATGAAATGGGCTGGATCCAGAAAAGCATGGAGATTATTAATACAATTGTACATACTTTACTATTCCCATAAATCACCCTAAGTTCTAAGGTATTCATATTTCAAAAGTTAATAACTTTATATATTAAGTTGTGGAAATACTAGAATTACTGCTACAATACAAATATATGGTACATAGATTCCAGTCATCAGTCATATAATAACTTGCTCCTCTTTGTTTATAAATCCCAGAATATATGTTCAGGGTTTGGAATCTGAGAAGTCTCTTTTCCAAAACACTTTACATATTATATAAGCTATGTTAAAGTGGATCTAAGCTTAGTCTGTGCATCATCACGTTTCAGAAGCTGCTAGTTAGCCAGGTCGTGATGTCTTTTTCACATATACATGAATATAAAAATAACACTATATGTATAAATTTTCTTTTTAAGGTGCTTTACAAATATTATTTCTCCCTATATTTTATACTCCTTATATTTTACTCTCTCCTTTTATTTTATACTGCTTTATCTTTTCTGTAGCACACTTAATCAGATCTGCCTCCTTACCCTCAGGTAGAACATCTGGTAAGTAGTATTTATGGTGGAGTAGTATCTGGGAAAATAATTTACATGCGAGACAATATAGCACAAAAGTTAAGAGCTCAGATCCTAGCTTGACAGCCTGGATTGAAATAGTATGTTTTCCACTTAACAGGGCTTCTTAACCACTGGACCTCAGTTTCCATATCCGTAAAACTGGAATAATAATCTTACCTACCACGTAGGATTATTGTGAGGCTTAAATGAGGTAATATAAGTAAAAGCTCTTAGAACAGATTCTGCTAAGTGGAAAGCACTCAATAGATGCTGTCATTATTTTTATAATTTGAGTTATTTAGATAATCGGAGAAAGCACTATATGTACTTTACTAGAATGGTTCTCAAACTTTATTGGGCAAATTTTATTGTACAAAGGTTAGGAATTTATTAAATTATATATTCCTAGGTTACAGCTGAGAGATTCTGATTCTAGAATAGGGGTAAATCCCAGAAATTTGTCTCTTTTTTAGAAGCATCACAGGTGGTAAACCAGTTATTGAACGTATTTTCAGAAATTTTCCTTGAGTTTCAGAAAATGTAACAGTTGAACTATTATAAAAATTAATGCATTGGATATTACTAGTTTCCATGTAAATCATACAACTTTGGAAAGAATTTTGACATTTCTATCAAAAGCTACAAAAATGTTTTATGATTTGATTCAGTAAATCCATTTTTGATTATTTTTCCTAAGGAAATAATCCAAAATGTTACATTAGTTCATCCTTTATTTTAAAATTTTGATATCAAATATGACAACGTCTAAATACAGATTGCTATCTGAATTATTGTTTATCTGTTTAGCGGATCATTGCATAACCATTAGATTTATGATTGTAAGTACTACAGTATCATAGGAAAATATATAGAAAATTAGAAAGCGTAATTTATATGCACACAGTATTTGCAGTTGTGTGAAAATATAACTTGGCAAGTGTTACAAAGAATGAAAGGAATATGTTCAAATTTAAAATAGTTGGCCTAGGATTAATTTAAAAGGGGGTATATATACATATGAACCCATTGTAAGCTATTTGGACAATTCATGGATTAAATGCAGTGAATTATGCTTTTAGACTCAGCTTTCTTTGTATCATATAGTCTCTCCCAAGATGAAACAAAAACAAAACTTCACAAGTTTTATTGTAAACACTTTCCTATAAATTCAGAGGCATTGGGTCCTCTCTAGGCTATTTGCTGAGTAGAGCCCTGATGTCAGGGATCCTTCTGACTCTCAAAGATAGAGAAAATGTATTAATTATCAGCACAATTCTAGAATGTTACACTAAGGGTTAATAATTGCTTTCTGCTCACCTGCTGGCTTATGAAAAGAGAGCTGACGGGCATTAAGGATTTGACATTACACACACACACAAATACCGTAAACCCAAACACAGCCAGTTAGTATAAATTTGGTACTCCCACCCCTTGCTGGTATCTTTTAGTAGATGAGTAATCAGTTAGTTAAATGACAGCTTTGATGGCAAATGGTAAAGCAGAAAATAGGGTATGGCATGATACAAGAAAGTTTCTGTTTTCTATCATATAGGTTGTTTTTATTTATTCTTGTGGGACAGTTCAAGTCTTAAGATTTTTCTGGATTATCATTCTAAGAGAAAGTTAATCTACTAAATTGTGTTTTTATCAATTAGGAAACAACAGAAAATGCAACTCAACTTGGCTTAAACAACAAAAGGAATATATTGGTTTATAAAATTTAACAAGTTTATAGATAGTTAGGGTTCAAGTATAGTTTAATCAGAGCTCCAGCTGTGTTTTTTGGTTTTGATTGATCAGTTGGTTGATTGGCTTATTTATCAATATTTATTTTTTATACTTCTCTCAACTCTGCCCTCTCACAGGCTGACAAAGTAGACAGCAATTCTAGGTTATTGATATTGAGAGAAAGCTTCTATGTCTCTGAATTCCCAGTGGAAGATCATAGACTCAACTTTGATTGTATTGGCTGGCTTAGGTAGTATACCTGAAGTGATCACTTTGGCAAGGGGTTAGAATGTGCTGATTGGTTTAACTTAGTTCATGCTTCAGCATTGAAGCTGGAAGTCCAAGATCAGGGTACCACTATGTGAGGACAGCAAGAAGATGGCCAAGCAAGCCAGAAAGAGAGCTCTCGCCAGAACCTAACTATACTGGTACACTGGTCTTGGACTTCCAGTTTCCAGGACTGTGAAAAAATCAATTTCGGATGTTTAAGCCACCTAATCTGTTAGTTTGTTATGGCAGCATGAGCTGACTAACATACCTGGCAAGCTTAAATGTTATACAACTGTCAAGTTTAAGGAGTATGTAGTTACTGTCTTATATCCTGATTTAGTTGAGTCTTTATTTAGTTCTAATCTTTTCCCCTCATATTCCTTGCCTTTACTGGAAAATAGTGTGCTTCATAGTGTGGCAGTAGATCCTTGAAAATAATGTTTTTAAGTGCAGAAAGGACAGATAGTTTTAATTGTCCCATTTCTACATTCTTCTGTAAATATAGAATGTTGAATCCGGTTTTTATATATTAGACTAAAATTTTGTTTCAGGTTTTTTTAAAAGAAAATATTTCCATTTTTAATGTTCAGCTTAGAATTACAAGATGGTCATGCAATTCATATGTGGTACTGAATAGGTCAATAAAATCCTTCTGACAACTTACTATTGAAATTGCTACTATATCTTGACATTTATAATATACCAAGATGAAATCTGGTCCTTAGCATCGTGATCGTGATCGCTATTGTCATCAGCTCTAAATCAGTTTCTTCTGGGTTCTTTGATCAAAAGAGATGAAATAAAGAATGATACTGTTTCAACTGAAAGACATACAAATAACAGCTACTGCCAAAGATTTCTGAAATTAAAAAACATAAAATATCAAATACTGCCACAAAGTAAACATTTCTTTGGAAGACAAATCAAATATGTCTTACCTGTTCTCTGTTAAATTAATACAAATACACTATTCTTAATCATGTGCTCCGGTACTTTCTTTTTAGCTTTATTCCAGAAAAATAAGGAATCATTAGCATTCCAGGCTCTCAGGATGGTGTCTGTCAGTAGAAGCATAACAGCAGAAATGGAAACATTTTGAAATTCATAAAATGCAGAACTTAATTAAATTCACAATAAATTCTAATTAGAAGATAGTGGTGTTATAAAGATGAGTTCTGATGAAGAGCTAGTAAATTTTTTCTATCAATGATGAGCAAATCAACCCCAGTAATGAGTCCTTCTTTATATTTTTCTTTATTTAATTGCACTTGCTAGGTAATCTTCTTCCAGAGATATTATGGAATCTCCTAATTATTATTAGCTGGAGAATGGATAGTCACAGTCCTGGTTGATGGTATGATGACTTTATGTTATTACCAGTTTGCATTTATATAGCATGTTTCCTCTTAGGAGGTCAGATATTTCATAAAAGTTAGTAGTTAATATCAGAAAATTCCTGTGAACACAAGAGAAATACATATAGCTAAGAGAAAATCCCTACTTGCTCACAACTACTAGAAGTAATTTATCCATCTGTTAAAAAATTATGACTGAATATCTGGTTTGTGTGGAGTAAGTTACAATCTGATCTCCAAAGCAAATTGAATAAATTATATAATCTAAAGAGTATATAATATAATTTGTGGTGGTAGAAATCTGAAATTGGGAGAGAGGAAATTCACTGGAAAGGGTCATGTGGAAACATTCTAGGGTGATGGAAATATTCTGTATCTTGTTTGAGTGGCAGTTTCTCAAGTATATATAATTGTCAAAATTCATCGAACATAACACCTATGATCTTTGCATTTTCTTGTAAACTTTTGAGAATTTGAGTAGGGGTATAATGTGATTAAATTTGCATTTAAAATCAATTTAGCAAAGGTGAGAAAGATGGAATATATGGGAAAAAAGGTGATGTCTTTTGTGGCTGCTAATGGGTTGTCAGAAAAAAAAAGTGACAATTACTGTTTTTTTCTTTTTTATGAAACAGATTCTGGTAGAAAATGTGTATATACACTGTAATTCTGGTCTGATTTCTCACCAAGATTGTATAAAGCAGTGAAAACCTCTTCAACTTTCTACCAGAAATTTCATTTGTCAAACCCCTCCAGCTAGTGGTCCCTAGGACTATTGTATATTATATCCACTCCTGGTTAAGTTAATAAAAAAAAAACTTATTATAATGTTGATAAACATGTCAACATAATATTGATTGCTGCAGCAAGGGAGGATGTATAACAGAGGAACTGGAGTGCCATGGTAAGAGGGATTTAATAGGGATTTATCATAGGATTTAGGCTTGTGCCTAAATATGGTTCCCTTGTATTATCTCCTTAACCCAAAAAGTCTTTGGACTCCACCTGGGTTTGTACTCCTGTGCCAGCAAACTGGAAATTCTCTCAAGGCTTTAAAATGGTCATAAATCGTAAGGCTCATCTGTTTGTTTCCCATCTCTCTCAGATCACTGTCCTTCATGCTTGAGTTCCAGTATTTGAATATTGTGGTTTTATATATTTTACCTGATTTTTTTATGCAGTAGGGATAATCCAGTCCCTGTTATTCCATCTTAGTCAGAAGTAGAAATTTTGGTATTGTTGTTTTAAAAAAATATTGGAGGAGGAGGATGTGTGGGTAGACAAAAAAGTTCAGTATGCCAGTGCTTATTTGGAAGACATGAAAGGCCACAAAACTTAAATGACAGTAGAAAAGTAATATTAAAACAGCCATAAGTAGTTTTTAAAAATTAATTTCAGGAATAGTTTTTGATCTGTGGAAAGAGATGCATTTTAGCTAAGTTGTACTGAATAATAAGCACATATCAATTAATTGCAAGCACCTTGAAAGGAGTATTTACTGATTTAATTTTGCACATGTTGCATATTTTGTGTTTATATTGAATGCTCCGTAAATAAATGTTGAATAAGTATTTCCAGGATCAGAGATCTAGCATTCATAATATTTATCCTGTCCCTGAGCTTAATGAAGATCCATTTCTAGGTAAGATGAGAACTAATGCTTGTTTATATAAATCCAATCAAATATATGATTTTACATTACAAATTTTAATTTTCACTCAATTTTTAATGTCTGTTCCTTATTCTAGTCTCTCTTCATCTACTGATTATCAACTTTATGTCTCTCTAAGTATTCACTCATTTATTCATTAACTAAAAATTTTGAGCACTTACTCTAGTGATCAAAGATTAATATGATTCTTGGTCTTCCAGAGCTTATAGGCTAGTGGGGAGGCACATATTAGTCAAATAATCACTCTAATTTCTATATAAGTGCAGACTGAAATAACTGTATCAGAATTAAGGAAAACCTTTTGTTAAGACTGAGAGAATCTATTAATTCTCATATGTAGAAGAGAAGGTATTTTGGATGGTATTACCAAAGGTAATTTAGCATCATCCTTATAAAGAACAAAGAATATGTTTTAAAAAACATAAAAGCATGTATTAAATAATTTTCAAGTAGATAGCTACAATTTTGAGTTGTTTTGATAGTAGGTTATTGAATACCAGTTATATATTTAATCCTCCCTGGTTATTGTACAAATTTTTCTCCATCATTCTACTTAATTTCAGTAAATGGAACAAACATCTACCAGTTACTCAATCCCCAAACCTAGGAAACATTTTTGGTGTTTGGTCCCTTTTCTTCAATTCCACTGCCACCACCACCACCACCACCACTCACTCACTCTAGTCCATTATCAAATCCTATCTGTCCTACCTCCAAAATAATATCAAATCTATTTATTTCATCTCTTCTACCACCATCCTGGTTCAAGTGAATGTTATCTCTAACTTTATTGCACTACTTCTAAATATCTGTTTCCATTCCTGGTATCTTCTAATCCATTTTCCATACAGCAGCCAGAGAAATCTCTTGTAAATCAGATCATCACCAGTTTTCTCCTTAAAATCTTTTAATGGATTTCTGTCAACATTCAGAATAAAATCCAATCTATTAAAGATTCACTACTATTCCTCTGTGATCTGGTTCCTGACCTTTTCTCCAGTCTTACCTCATTACTATTTTCTCTCTCTCTCTTCACACAAAATATGCTGACTTCATTTTTATTGGAAGAACATCCCTTTTATTCTAAGCCCTTTTCTATCTTGGTGCCCTTCATTTATTTATTTTTATTTATTTATTTATTTATTTATTTATTTAATCAGTCATCAATTTTATACACATCAGTGTATACATGTCAATCCCAATCACCCAATTCAGCAAGTGCCCTTCATTTAAATAGCTGTCCATTGTTCTTTACATGGCTGCCTCATGGATTTTAACTGATATCATCTTCTCATATAGACTTTATCAAACTTGCCTAAAGTGGTCTCTCACCGTAACTTTACATCATTGACCTGAAGTTATCCTATTAATGTATTTGTTTCCTTATTTAATTTTTATCTCCCTAAATTCCATGAGAACTGAAATTTCATTCTGCTTATATTGGTTTTAGCTAGAAGAATTTTGCACTTAGTTGCTCAATAAATACATTTATTGCATGGGTATTTCCCCAATCTTCTAAGTCTAAATTATAACGCAGGATCATAACCACAGGAAGAAGTAGCACAGCATTATTGATAATTGATGATTTCTGAAAATTATAATCCATGTCAGTAGTTTTAAGGTAGTGAGCATTTTGGATTATAGCTGAAAAGCTCTTTAATTTTCAGTAGAGTAAAGAAAAAGGTAAGAATTGATATACATTCACAAGTGTAAAGTTATTTGCTATTCAGTTCAACAAATATTTTAATTCAATATTTAGTGTGTTCACTATTGTGTTAGGCAAGCTGTCTAGCCTGGTTAAAGGACAGTAAATGTTCTCAACCTGCATTCTAATTGTGGCAGGTAATTGGTATAGAATTTGGGCGTAACTCATTATCATCAAAATTCATGAACATCAACTAGTTTTAGTTCTTATTTACTATGAGAAGCCGTAAAATAGACCCACATTTTTCAAGGTCTGCACCAGGATACCTCAGGTTGCTGCCCTAGCAAACTCTTAGGGACACTGATGGAACAGTTAAAAATTTTAAGGGAAACTCAGCAACATTTGTCAGATACCACACAAAGTACTGGCTGAAGGAAGTTCATAATTTCAGTGTTAGACTGCACCTTTGATGATGTCATGTTTTTGTGATGATACATGCAGTTACTGTGATAAAAAGCAGATACTGCAGGAAAATCAATCTGAAACAGCAAGTCAGGGCAGTGGTATCCAGTATGATTCCAAAGTTTTAGAATATGTGCAGGGCTCAACAAATGTATGCATCCCACAATCCCATAATTGTGATTACTTAATAATGAAGTTAAAATGTTATTTTTCTTTTAATTTTTATCTTTTTTGTTTTTAAATAGCTACTAAGTTGTTACAACATAAAAATGTATTAAGTTGTTTGAACCTAACTATTTAATAAACAGAACTGTAGTAGTTCTTTTGGCTTGGGAATGCCATGAAAAAATTATTAAGAGCATAAGGTCACCTTGAACTGAGAAAGTGTGGGAACCTCTCATGTAGCCATATTTGGATTTTTTCCCCCAAATATGATTTTAGTCATTTTTGATGGTATTTGTCTAGAGATCTTGTCTTTGGCAGCCACTCTAGAGGACATTTCTGTTTATAATAGCTAGTGTCTAGAGTACTATGGAAGCATAGAGAATGAGACAATATTTTCTGGGTGCTTATTACTCATGTTATAGGCATCTTTTTTTTTTTTTTATAGATTATTTATTTTTGGCTGCATTGGGTCTTTGTTGTGGTGCGCGGACTTCTCATTGCGGTGGCTTCTCTTGTGGAGCACGGGCTCTAGGCACGCAGGCTTTGGTAGTTGTGGCACGCAGGCTCAGTAGTTGTGGCTCGCGGGCTCTAGAGCGCAGGCTCAGTAGTTGTGGCGCATGGGCTTCGTTGCTCTGCAGCGTGTGGAATCTTCCCGGACCAGGGCTCGAACCTGTGTCCTCTGCATTGGCAGGCAGATTCTTAACCACTGCACCACCAGAGAAGCATTTTGTAATCTTGGTTAATACTCACAGTATTCCTGAGATGTGAATAATATTCCCATTTTATAGGCAAGGAACCAAAGGTCAAAGAAATTAAATATTTTGCTCAATGTTACACAGCTAAATGGATGAAACTAGTATTTAAATCTAGTTCCAAAGTTTGTTATATTTTCATGATAAAAAACAAGTAATTTTCATGTCTATGGGAACCCTGTAATGAAGGCTTCTTGAGGTGATACTTCAGTTACTGTTTTCAATTTAGGGAAGTTATTTGGGTGGGGGATCAAGGGAACAAAGATCTACTATCTTAGGATTGGAAGTAAACACACAATACTAGATTTATATGTTAGCTCTTAGTCCCTATTGTACATGCTAGCTTTTTGCTTCATTTGCTGGATTATTAAATTTGTTAGTGTATTTGGTAGCTTTATTTCCATAGTAGACAGTGACTGAAGATTGTTTTTGTGTACACATAGTTAAGTCTGGTCATCTACAATTTAATAGTCCATAAGAGTCAAGTATTACAGTGTTACCTTTTCATTGTTGATTTTATGGTTTGAATGTATTCTTACCTTTGTGCTCCTAGAGCATAAAGACATCTCTGGAGCACATAAAAGACCTTTTATTATTTGTTCTCTATTATCTCCTTCTGGAATTTCTGTAGTATTTTGAATTATAGTATTTCTACTTATCTCTTTTTTTAAAAATTAATTAATTAATTAATTTATGGCTGTGTTGGGTCTTCGTTTCTGTGCGAGGGCTTTCTCCAGTTGTGGCAAGCGGGGCCCACCCTTCATCGCGGTGCGCGGGCCTCTCACCATCGCAGCCTCTCATGCTGCGGAGCACAGGCTCCAGACGCGCAGGCTCAGCAATTGTGGCTCACGGGCCCAGTTGCTCCGCGGCATGTAGGATCTTCCCAGACCAGGGCTCGAACCTGTGTCCCCTGCATTGGCAGGCAGACTCTCAACCACTGCGCCAACAGGGAAGCCCTCTACTTATCTCTTAACCTTTTTTTTTTTTTTTTTTGCTGCATTCTGTCATTTTTGAGACATGCCTTCCAGTTTATGAATTCTCTTTTCAGCTTTGTCTGATCCCTTGCAGTCTCCGTAGTTTTCCCCAGTCCTAAAGTACTATTATACATTTCATTCATGGATGTCCTTGTTGGTTATTTTCAGATCTGCCTAGTCAGTTTTCTTACATTTAGTACTTTCTCTAGCTGTATTAGGTATATTAATGTTCTTTATCTAATAATTCTGATACTTATAGTATTTTCAGGTCAGATTCTATAGCTTGTTGTTTCTACGTGTACTTCTTGTCGTAATTTTTTGTTTGCTTTTAATTTGTTTGGTGACTTTTGAATATGTGGAGTTTGTTTCTTTATGAGAAATGTGATTCTTCCATGCACATGGGGATAGTACCAGCGTGGAACCACTTAAAATTTTTTTGGGTGATATGAATTCAGGCCATAAACATGCATAAGTGTGGTTACTAATTATCATGGGACTCTTTTTTTCCTTTTTATTCTACCCAGATCCAAGGCAGACAGGCATGTATCTCTGGAAACTCACTGTTTGGGTTTTTGTTTATTTGTTTTTTGTAGTTTATGATTTGGAGATTCTTGACTGTATGTGGGTTTTATTTGATATGGCTTCCAATCCAAATTGAACTTTTAAGTTCCTGGCCCTCAAAAATGGGGCTCTTTAGTACCTTCACTCTAGGCCACACATCAGCAGATGCCACCAGGGTCCAGCAAATATTGGCCCCAGAACTCTTTACCTATCTGGATTTCTGCCTCCTTTTTTTCTTACGGTCCTTTATAAATTCTTTAGTTTCCAACCAGCCCAGCCATGTGTTTAATTGGCTTTTTAAAAAAAATATGTTTTATTCAACATTTTTAGATGGTGGTAGGCCAGGAGGGGAGTTAACTGAGTATCTTGGTCTGCCATAGCACAAAAAGACAACCCATTTGATTTTCTGGAACCCTGACAGTAATCTGTGCTCACTGGAGTCAGATGCAGGTTACAAACATTAGAACTCTTCTGTATGGATTTGCTGTTACTTTACCCAGAGGTAGAATTAGAACTGTTTGACTGTCCTGGCCATGGACAACTAACTCCTACCTCCAAGGAACTTTTAAAATGGTGAAATTTCCCTAAAAAATATATCTCACACTTATAAGACTATAGCATATTTTGAAAAGATATACTGGGGTGGTAGTGGTGATAGGAAACCAGTTGTTAGGTATTCTATATTCATTCTTGAATATTACACCAAAACAGTAACATAAAATTCAAGTTATAAATTGAAGCTCCGTAATTCAAAGCTATCTTTTCTGTTTTATATTAAAGTGTTAAGCTTAAACAGATTTTCTTCCTACCCCAAAATAGTTACATAAGAACAGTCTGTTGTCACAGAAATCATCCTATTATAAAGTCATTCTATTATAAAGGGTATAGTCTTTATTTAAAATGTTAAGCTACAAATATTTATCGTTTTGAGCCATCTGCTCTCCTAAATACCCATAAGTATTTTAGACTAAAATCCGAAAAATAGAAATACTTGAAAACCTTTTCATTGTTGACTTGATTTTTTTATAGCATGTGTCTTGCTTTGAGTAGAAATAGATTGATGCAGTGAGCTTACTTGCAAAACATTACATTACCCTTATTTAAAAAAAAAAACAATTTTAAATCCTCTTATAGAAAGGACGCTCGATATCTGAAATTATTTTATTAAAAATACAATTTGTAATCTAAATAAATTTAAACAGAAACTCTACTCAATATGTTTATTCCCACAATAAATATATTTAACTCTTTTTTTGTCTATTCCTGACATTTTGTATATATATTTAACTCTTTAAGTTTAAAATTCTATTAGGTGAATTTATGTTTAAAATCATTACCTTAATTAACTAAGAAAGTTTCTGTTAGGAATGTGTGGAGAAAAGTTTGCTCCTCACTCCCTCCTAATGAAATCATTTTAATATTGCCTTTATAACTCCAGAAAATTAATAATGTCTTTAATTAGCCATTTTTATGAATACATGTTTTGTTGAACATTTATTTCATATTTCCTTTTTGGATGTCATTTCTCTAAACATTTGGAGAGAGATTAGTCACGCTTGTACTACCTCTGCTCACCCATCACTCACACACACACACACATACACACACACTCATTCCCAGAAGACTGAAAAATGGAAAGAAAGATGCATTAGAGCTGGACAAAATAGGGGTTTAAGAAAAGTCCCTGAGAATTAGTAACCATGATCTTAGAATGAATTTTCAATTCAAGTTCGTATCACCTGGACTGTACAAAAAAAGGTAAATGTGTGAATTTAGTTTAAAGCAGTTCGTGACTGGTAGTGCTTCTGAGCATCTCACAGAAACAAATGCAGATTCCCTGGTGAATATATTTTATCCTAAAGTTCAAAGAAATACCACAGATTATTTCCTATGAATATGAAAAGCCACAAGGAAATGATGGACCATGAATGAGAATTATCAGAAACACTAGACAAGTTGTGTAGTTTGATTTGGAGGCAGTTGCATTTGTGGATTCTATTCTATTTGGATGGGATTGTATATGCCCCCAAAGTAAGAAATTTATTAATTTTTTACTGTCTAGTATCCTTTCCCTATTAGGATTCATTTGTGGAAGCAATGGTCCAGTATCCAGCAGCCATGATAGTGACCTGAGGTTAGAGAAATATTTTGTAGAGTCTAAGCCATGCTCTTTGTTCCACTAAAATATAATACAGTTATTTTTCTTGCTCCTTTTGTAGTTGATTTTGTTTCCACTTGTCTTCTAAGCCTGATTTTCTGGCCTTAATTTGGTTTTTCAAGCTTCTATTTCTTGTTTATGCCCTTTTTTGCTTAATAAAGATGGGGTTAGTTTTTTGGTTGTTTGCAACCAATTATTTTGATATTTGCCTTCACATTAGAAGGACCCTGTGCATTTTCTCAACTGTTCCCTCCTTGTGAACACACACCGGGAAAGCTTGCCTCTCTTGAACATGAGCATGTCAGCGGCATGTAGAGAGTTTGTTTGTTTGTTTTTGAATGGCTCCAGTTTATATTTTTGGTTGATTTTTAATCTCTATTTTCCCCTCAAAGTCCTAGTGAGCCCCACTCTCAAGTTAAACACTGTTAGTATTCTATTTTGTATCCAAACACTTAAAAAGACAAAATTCATTGCTTTTCAAGGTAACATATGCCATTTCTTTTTCTTTTTTTAAAACATGGCTCCAGTGTATTCAGTATCCTCTGTTTTATTGAGCCCAAATTTATCTCATTGCTGGTTCTAAATCCCTTCACTAGGCATCCAGAAAAGCTTACTCAACCTTCCATATAAAAGCTCTTTACTTACTTGAAAATAGCTAACAAGGTCAAGGCTCATTTTTTTCTTTGGGTTGTTTTTTTTGTTGTTTTTTGTTTTTTCTTTTACCTTGTCAAAAGGGAAAAACTTTAGAATTTAATGTTTGGCAAGTCAGTATAGGGATGTCATCATTAGTGAAGAATAAACATTAGACATATTGTTATTTTAAACAAAACAGTTTTATTTTTGCCTTCAGAATTCTGCCTGTTATTTACTGCTTCTCATCCTTTCTCCTAAAAGTTCCCAAGCTTTCAGCCATCTCAATTAAAGCATAACTTAGTTTTAACTAGCACAACTATATGTAATTGGTTGATGATACTGGATCCAATTGTGTATGTTCTGTAGCCTTCTGTCTACAACTTGATTATAAAATTGCTTTGAGTAAAGTAAGAGACTAATGAAAGCCTACTCTGAGTTACTGTAGTACACAAAGTTTAATTTTATTACCTCTACTTTCCTTTTTATATCCTTTCTCTCCTATCTTCATTGCCTCCATGATATCTCCCTCTTCCTTTTATTAAATCTTTTCTCAGGAAAAGATCTGATCACTTAGTTTATTGAAGATTTAAGTGGCTGGTGGTCAGAAACAAGTTCTTCCTCTGGACTCTGCAGTTTAAACAAGGAATGAAGTCATATACTGTTTTTGGTGGGGAGTGGTAGGGTGTGTGTGTGTGTGTGTGTGTGTGTGAGAGATACCTTCATAGCAGCCGTTAAATCACACTATGCATGCAACTATCTACTTGTAAATCCAATGCTTAGAATAAACAATGAATTATCTAATACATTTTGCAATTTTTTTACACCATGAAAGAATGTAGTGGGTACTCAGTTCTTATATATCGAATAATTGACTAAAATTTCAGAATACTAAAAAGTTAGGAATTGTAGTTGACAAAATATTTTATGATGCTATTATGTACAAGTTAACAAAATCACTGGCTGTCCACATTGGACTCTGTTGATTGAGTCTGCCTAGAAAGGCAATCACATATTTGAGCAGTAGTTTAGTTGCCATTTCTGGTTGGAGATTTAATATAGCAATGAATAATTTATCTTAGAAAGCTTCTTTATGAGGGATTATGACCCCAAGTAGTATTTGACGTGTGGATAAGGTCTTTTATGGTATAGGAGCTTCATCTCCAGGGTAGATGCCCATAAAGCCTCAAGTCAAATTGATTCTATTTACACTTCAGGTAGAAGGCCCATTAGGGCAAAAGAGAGTGAAGACACCAAGCTTTCAGGTGTAAAAAATTCTACATCTCAATAGAGGTTATAAATACTACATTAAATTTATTTGTTAATTTATTATTTTCACCTTTTTGTTGTTGTTATGCCTCAACTCTTTATTTTTTTCAACTTTTTATTTTGAAAACTTTTAGCTTTCGGAAGAGTTGAGAAAATAGTGTGGTGAACACCTATACACTGCACACCTAGATTCATGAATGTTAGTATTTTCTAATACATGCTTTATCTATACATATATATGGCTCACTTTTTTTCCCTCCACTCTTTGAAAATATGTGCAGATATCATGGCATTTCACCCCTGAATACTTCAGCATGTGTCCCTAAAAATAAGAGTATTGTTCACAAAACCCTTATTATATGCTAGAAATTTAATACTGATATAATAATATCACCTATTTTACAGTCCAGTCTATATTTCTCCAATTTTCCCAAAATATTATTTATATATTTTTAAATTCAGTATTCCATCAAGAATCCTGAATAGCATTTATACTTTATTTTTAATTAATTAATTAATTTTTTAAAATTTATTTTTTGGCTGCATTGGGTCTTCGTTGCTATGCACGGGCTTTCTCTAGTTGTGGCAAGCGGGGGCTACTCTTCGTTGTGGTGTGCGGGCTTCTCCTTGCAGTGGCTTCTGTTGCTGCAGAGCACAGGCTCTAGGCTCACAGGTTTCAGTAGTTGCAGCACACAGGCTCAGTAGTTGCAGTGCGCGGGCCCTAGGGCACACGGGCTTCAGTAGTTGTGGCTCGCTGGCTCTAGAGCATAAGCTCAGTAGTTGTGGCACACGGGCTTAGTTGCTCCGCGGCATGTGGGATCCTCCTGGACCAGGGATCGAAGCCATGTCCCCTGCACTGGCAGGCGGATTCTTAACCACTGTGCCACAAGGGAAGTCCCATGAATAGCATTTGTTAGAGATAGCTCTTCATTTTATTATATAAGTTGTCAGAAATTTGATGCAGAATAATTCCATATTTTAGCAACTATGGAAAGTGTCTTTTCAGTCATGAAAAAATATATATATATCTAGATAATTTAGAAATATTCCACTGTAACTTTTATGATAGTTGAATTTATTATTTAAAGTGACTTATATTCCTTGAAAACAGTTTACTTATGGATGTATGTGTTTGTGATGCCCTAATTAAAATTCTTTTATCTCTTTTTTAAAAATTTATTTTTAAAATAATAATATAGTAAAACTGACTTTCTTTTCTAACCACCACCACAATCAGGATACAGAATGGTTCCATTATGCCCCCCAAATCCTTTGTATTATCACTTCATAGTCACACCATGACATCCTCATTCTACCTCTGATGACAAACACTGATCTGTTTTCCATTACTATAGTTTTTTCTTCTAGAGTGTCAAATAAACTGAATCAGATGGTATGTACCCTTTTGTGACTGGCTTCTTTCAGTGCATTGTCTTTGAGATTCATCCAAGTTATGTGTATCAATAATTTATTCCTTTTTACTGAACAACTGTGGATATACCACAGTTATTTATCCATTTCTCCATTGAAGGACATCTTGATTGTTTCCAGCTTTTGCCTATCACAAATGAATTTCCTGTGAACATTTATATATAGTTTTTTTATGTGAATGTAGGTTTTCATTTCTCTGGCATAAATACTCAGAAGTAAAATTCTTTGGTCATATGGTAAATGTGTATTTAACTTTATAAAATGCCAAACTGCCTTCCAACATTTGCATCATCTTGACACTGGAGTTAGTTGATTGTCTTTTTCCATGTGAGTTTGTATCCTGTATTATTTTATAAGACCCTGAGTCTTAGATCCTATGAATAATGATATTTTTGTGGACTTCTGTGGGCTGTGATTCTAATATCAGCTCTGTTTTACAAGACTTTGCCATGCTATTTGGGTTTGTCCTTCAGTGCACCCTTAGTGGTCACTCAGGACCTGCCTCTGGGTCTACTCATTACTGAAGGTCTTTAAATCTTTGGTATGCTAATTAGGATCTCAGATTCATCCATAAATGGGCAGGTCAAGAGTGAGTCTGTCAGTTCACAACAGCTTTATGGGGTTGCTTTCCTGGTCTCCCTTCTCAGTTGTTGCCTAGGTATTCTCTGCTTCCTTGCGGTCTGCTTTTTGTTCCTCAGGGAAGAAACTGCTCTCTTCAGCAGTTGCACTACATCCAGGGCTGTGTGGTGGGAAGACAGTGACATACAGAAAAATCCTACAGGGTTTGGTCCTTCCCTTTTGGTTGTCACTGCTTCTGTGAGAGTTTGCTTCACCTTCCTTAGAGTTTTGGCTCCTGTAAGCTCTCATTTCCGGCCTCACTTACCACAGTTGCTGTGGGACTGCCCAGGCAGTTGTGGTATGGAAAAAAAGAGAAGGAAAAAAAGAAAAGGACCTAGGGATTTCTCCAACTCATTATCAGTGCTTTAAGAGTTTAGAGCAGCGGTCCCCAACCTTTTCAGCACCAGGGACCAGTTTTGTGGAAGACAATTTTTCCATGGAGCGGGGGTGCGGGGGTGGTTTTGGGATGATTCAAGTGCATTACATTTATTGTGCACTTTATTTCTATTATTATTACATTGTGATATATAATGAAATAATTATACAACTCACCATAATGCAGAATCCGTGGGAACCCTGAGCTTGTTTTCACTTGCCACTCACTGATAGGGTTTTGATATGAGTCTGCAAGCAATTGATTTATTATGGTCTCTCTACAGTCAAACCTCTCTGCTAATGATAGTCTGTATTTGCAGCCACTCCCCAGGACTAGCATCACCGCCTCAGCTCCACCTCGGATCATCAGGCATTAGGTTCTCATAAGGAGCGCACAACCTAGATCCCTTGCATGCGCAGTTCACAGTAGGCTTCGTGCTCCTATGAGAATCTAATGCTGCCACTGATCTGACAGGAGGCAGAGCTCAGGTGGTAATGCGAGTGTTGGGGAGTGGCTGTAAATGCAGATGAAGCTTCGCTTGCGCTCCCGCTGCTCACTTCCTGCTGTGCAGCCCAGTTCCTAACAGGTCCTGGACCACTACCAGTCCGTGACCTAGGGGTTGGGGACCCCTGGTTTAGAGAATTTCTCCTGGATCTCACCTGCATCACACAGTACTCACTTCTGGGTTCCTGGCTTCATTGAGTTCAAGCAAGCGATAAGAGGGGAAAAAATGTTAAATTTACCACTGTTTCAGTGGTATTTTGAATTTTGATGTTCTTCCCTGATCTGCCTGTTAGCATTTTCTTTGCAGGGTTTTCAAACATTCTATCCAGGTTTTATAGTTGAATTGGTGGGAGCTAAAAGGAGACTGGTCTTTATTCCATCTCACTGGAACCAGAACCGCTAATTGAATTTTTAAAGGGTACTGAGGATATAATTGACCATCTACTTCAGTAGATAATTTCCAAACTGTGGGAGAAGCGAATTTAAAACAAACATCAGGCTCTTTTTGTTGTCATTGTTATTTGTACCTTTGGCATGAAATAAAATTTGTGGAAGGTGTAACTAGAACATCATAAGAAATTGATCTTAAGTGAAATATTAATTCATTAATTTATTCATTCAATAAAAACTTAATAAATAGCAACTCTGTGCCTGGGACTGGAATATGATAATGAAGAAGATAGGTAGAGTTTATTTTCTGTAAGGGGGTAACAGATATGAGACAGGCATTTATAGTACACTGTAAAAACACTATGTTCAGAAGTGCGAAGAGAACACTTAAATTGTTTTTTTCTTAAAGTATTTTTTTATTCTTTTTTTTTGGGGGGGGAGGATTTTTTTTTTTAATTCAAACAGAAAGTCACAAAAATTATACTCATCCTCATCAGTTCACTTAGTCCCATGTAATTAATTTTTTTTTTCATCTTGATCTTTTGTTAGCACTTCTATGAGTTCATCAGTTTTTCATTAGAGTTCTGAAAATGCTTATTCATTCAGTTCAGCAGTACAGTCAGTTACCAGAAACCTGTACTTGTCAGAGTCTTTTCCATGAATTTCTTGAAGATGAAACCCTTTTATAGGAACATATTTGCAAAAGCATCAGAGTACACCCAGAACTGTCTGTAAATGACAGAAGACTTAAAAATGACCATGGTTAAAGATTTGATGAAAGTTCATAATAATGCAGTTGAGAAGAAAATTAGTTATTTCTGAGATATACATTTTAAAGTAATAACTAGGATTATGACTTATAACATTCTACCAGAACATATAAGATTTTTAGAAATTTCATGTGATGTCTGAAACATTTATATTAACATATTTCCATACAAATAACCCAATGAAAGTTGAGTATTAGTTGTTTTGTTTTTTTATACTGCAGGTTCTTATTAGTCATCAATTTTATACACATCAGTGTATACATGTCAATCCCAATCGCACAATTCAGCACACCACCATCCCCACCCCACCGCAGTTTTCCCCCCTTGGTGTCCATATGTCTGTTCTCTACATCTGTGTCTCACCTTCTGCCCTGCAACCCGGCTCATCCGTACCATTTTTCTAGGCTCCACATACATGCGTTAATATACGATATTTGTTTTTCTCTTTCTGACTTACTTCACTCTGTATGACAGTCTCTAGATCCATTCACATCTCAACAAATGACTCAATTTCGTTCCTTTTTATGGCTGAGTAATATTCCATTGTATATATGTACCACATCTTCTTTATCCATTCGTCTGTCGATGGGCATTTAGGTTGCTTCCATGACCTGGCTATTGTAAATAGTGCTGCAATGAGCATTCGAGTGCATGTGTCTTTTTGAATTACGGTTTTCTCTGGGTATATGCCCAGTAGTGGGATTGCTGGGTCATATGGTAATTCTATTTTTAGTTTTTTAAGGAACCTCCATATTGTTCTCCATAGTGGCTCTATCAATTTACATTCCCACCAACAGTGCAAGAGGGTTCCCTTTTCTCCACACCCTCTCCAGCATTTGTTGTTTGTAGATTTTCTGATGATGCCCATTCTAACTGGTGTGAGGTGATACCTCATTGTAGTTTTGATTTGCATTTCTCTAATAATTAGTGATGTTGAGCAACTTTTCATGTGCTTTGTGGCCGTCTGTATGTCTTCTTTGGAGAAATTTCTATTTAGGTCTTCTGCCCATTTTTGGATTGGGGTGTTTGTTTCTTTAATATTGAGCTGAATGAGCTGTTTATATATTTTGGAGATTAATCCTTTGTCCGTTGATTCGTATGCAAATATTTTCTCCCTTTCTGAGGGTTGTCTTTTCGTCTTGTTTATGGTTTCCTTTGCTGTGCAAAAGCTTTGAAGTTTCATTAGGTCCTATTTGTTTATTTTTGTTTTTATTTCCATTACTCTAGGAGGTGGATCAAAAAAGATCTTGCTGTGATTTATGTCAAAGAGTGTTCTTCCTAAGTTTTCCTCTAAGAGTTTTATAGTGTCCAGTCTTACATTTAGGTCTCTAATCCATTTTGAGTTTATTTTTGTGTATGGTGTTAGGGAGTGTTCTAATTTCATTCTTTTACATGTAGCTGTCCAGTTTTCCCAGCACCGCTTATTGAAGAGACTGTCTTTTCTCCATTGTATATCCTTGCCTCCTTTGTCATAGATTAGTTGACCATAGGTGCGTGGGTTTATCTCTGGGCTTTCTATCTTCTTCCTTTGATCTGTGTTTCTGTTTTTGTGCCAGTACCATATTGTCTTGATGACTGTAGCTTTCTAGTATAGTCTGAAGTCAGGGAGTCTGATTCCTCCAGCTCCTTTTTTTTCCCTCAAGACTGCTTTGGCTATTCGGGGTCTTTTATGTCTCCATACAAATTTTAAGATGATTTGTTCTAGCTCCTTAGAAAATGCCATTGGTAATTTGATAGAGATTGCATTGAATCTGTAGATTGCTTTGGGTGGTATAGTCATTTTCACAATGTTGATTCTTCCAATCCAAGAACATGGTATATCTCTCCATCTGTTGGTATCATCTTTAATTTCTTTCATCAGTGTCTTATAGTTTTCTGCATACAGATCTTTTGTCCCCCTAGGTAGGTTTATTCCTAGGTATTTTATTTTTTTTGTTGCAATGGTAAATGGGCATGTTTCCATAATTTCTCTTTCAGATTTTCATCATTAGTGTATAGGAATTCAAGAGATTTCTGTGCATTAATTTTGTATCCTGCAACTTTACCACATTCATTAATTAGCTCTAGCAGTTTTCTGGTGGCAGTTTTAGGATTCTCTATGTATAGTATCATGTCATCTGCAAACAGTGACAGTTTTACTTCTTCTTTTCCAATTTGTATTCCTTTTATTTCTTTTTCTTCTCTAATTGCCATGGCTAGGACTTCCAGAGCTATGTTGAATAATAGTGGTGAGAGTGGACATCCTTGTCTCGTTCCTGATCTTAGAGGAAATGCTTTCAGTTTTTCACCATTGAGAATCATGTTTGCTGTGGGTTTGTCATATATGGCCTTTATTATGTTGAGGTAGGTTCCCTGTATGTCCACTTTCTGGAGAGTTTTTTTATCATAAATGGGTGTTGAATTTTGTCAAAAGTTTTTTCTGCATCTATTGAGATGATCATATGGTTTTTATTCTTCAGTTTCTTAATATGGTGTATCACATTGATTGATTTGCGTATATTGAAGAATCCTTGCATCCCTGGGATAAATCCCACTTGATCGTGGTGTATGATCCTTTTAATGTGTTGTTGGATTCTGTTTGCTAGTATTTTGTTGAGGATTTTTGCATCTATATTCATCAGTGATATTGGTCTGTCATTTTCTTTTTTTGTAGTGTCTTTGTCTGGTTTTGGTATCAGGGTGATGGTGGCCTCATAGAATGAGTTTGGGAGTGTTCCTTCCTCTGCAATTTTTTGGAAGAATTTGAGAAGGATAGGTGTTAGCTCTTCTCTAAATGTTTGATAGAATTCACCTGTGAAGCCATCTGGTCCTGGACTTTTGTTTGTTGGAAGATTTTTAATCACAGTTTCAATTTCGTTACTTGTGATTGGTCTGTTCATATTTTCTGTTTCTTCCTGATTCCGTCTTGGAAGGTTATATACCTTTCTAAGAATTTGCCCATTTCTTCCAGGTTGTCCATTTTATTGGCATAGAGTTGCTTGTAGTAGTCTCTTAGGATGCTTTGTATTTCTGCAGTGTCTGTTGTAACTTCTCCTTTTTCATTTCTGATTTTATTGATTTGAGTCCTCTCCCTCTTTTTCTTGATGAGTCTGGCTAACGGCTTATCAATTTTGTTTATCTTCTCAAAGAACCAGCTTTTAGTTTTATTGATCTTTGCTATTGTTTTCTTTGTTTCTATTTCATTTATTTCCCCTCTGATCTTTATGATTTCTTTCCTTCTGCTAACTTTGGGTTTTGTTTGTTCTTCTTTCTCTAGTTTCTTTAGGTGTAAGCTTAGATTGTTTACTTTGATTTTTCTTGTTTCTTTAGGTAGGCTTGTATAGCTATAAACTTCCCTCTTAGAACTGCTTTTGCTGCATCCCATAGGTTTTGGGTCATCGTGTTTTCATTGTCATTTGTCTCTAGGTATTTTTTGATTTCCTCTTTGATTTCTTCAGTGATCTCTTGGTTATTTAGTAACGTATTGTTTAGCCTCCATGTGTTTGTGTTTTTTACGTTTTTTTCCCTGTAATTCATTGCTAATCTCATAGCATTGTGGTCAGAAAAGATGCTTGATATGTATTCAATTTTCTAAAATTTACTGAGGCTTGATTTGTGACCCAAGATGTGATCTATCCTGGAGAATGTTCCGTGCGCAGTTGAGAAGAATGTGTAATCTGCTGTTTTTGGATGGAATGTCCTATAAATATCAATTAAATCTATCTGGTCTATTGTGTCATTTAAAGCTTCTGTTTCCTTATTTATTTTCATTTTGGATGATCTGTCCATTGGTGTAAGTGAGGTGTTAAAGTCCCCCACTATTATTGTGTTACTGTCAATTTCCTCTTTTATAGCTGTTAGCAGTTGCCTTATGTATTGAGGTGCTCCTTTGTTGGAGCACCTATATTTATAATTGTTATATCTTCTTCTTGGATTGATCCCTTGATCATTATGTAGTGTTCTTCCTTGTCTCTTGTAACATTCTTTATTTTAAAGCCTATTTTATCTGATATGAGTATAGCTACTCCAGCTTTCTTTTGATTTCCATTTGCATGGAATATCTTTTTCCATCCCCTCACTTTCAGTCTGTATGTGTCTCTAGGTCTAAAGTGAGTCTCTTGTAGACAGCATATATATGGGTCTTGTTTTTGTATCCATTCAGCAAGCCTGTGTCTTTTGGTTGGAGCATTTAATCCATTCACGTTTAAGGTCATTATCGATATGTATGTTCCTATGACCATTTTCTTAATTGTTTTGGGTTTGTTTTTGTAGGTCCTTTTCTTCTCTTGTGTCTCCCACTTAGAGAAGTTCCTTTAGCATTTGTTGTAGAGCTGGTTTGGTGGTGCTGAATTCTCTTAGCTTTTGCTTGTCTGTAAAGCTTTTGATTTCTCCATCAAATCTAAATGAGATCCTTGCCGGGTAGAGTAATCTTGGTTGTAGGTTCTTCCCTTTCATCACTTTAAGTATATCATGCCACTCCCTTCTGGCTTGTAGAGTTTCTGCTGAGAAATCAGCTGTTAACCTTATGGGAGTTCCCTTGTATGTTATTTGTCATTTTTCCCTTGCTGCTTTCAATAATTTTTCTTTGTCTTTAATTTTTGCCACTTTGATTACTATGTGTCTCGGCGTGTTTCTCCTTGGGTTTATCCTGTATGGGACTCTCTGCACTTCGTGGACTTGGGTGGCTATTTCCTTTCCCATGTTAGGGAAGTTTTCGACTATAATCTCTTCAAATATTTTCTCTGGTCCTTTCTCTCTCTCCTCTCATTCTGGGACCCCTATAATGCGAATGTTGTTGCGTTGAATGTTGTCCCAGAGGTCTCTTAGGCTGTCTTCATTTCTTTTCATTCTTTTTTCTTTAGTCTGTTCCGCAGCAGTGAATTCCACCATTCTGTCTTCTAGGTCACTTATCCATTCCTCTGCCTCAGTTATTCTGCTATTGATTCCTTCTAGTGTAGTTTTCATTTCAGTTATTGTATTGGTCATCTCTGTTTGTTTGTTCTTTTATTCTTCTAGGTCTTTGTTAGTCATTTCTTGTGTCTTTTCAATCTTTGCCTCCATTCTTACTCCGAGGTCCGGGATCATCTTCACTATCATTATTCTGAATTCTTTTTCTGGAAGGTTGCCTATCTCCACTTCATTTAGTTGTTTTTCTGGGGTTTTTTCTTATTCCTTCATCTGGTATATAGCCCTCTGCCTTTTCATCTTGTCTATCTTTCTGTAAATGTGGTTTTTGTTCCACAGGCTGCAGGATTGTAGTTTTTCTTGCTTCTGCTGTCTGCCCTCTGGTGGTTGAGGCTATCTAAGAGGCTTGATGGGAGGCTCTGGTCTATTTATTCTTTAAGATACAACTTTTAAGGGTTTGGGGCCATGTTAAAGTTAAATGTACATTAATGCATTTATATATGAAATAGCTGAATATTTTAAAAAATTCATTTAAAATAATTCTATAAATTAAATAAACAATTGGCCCAGCAGGTAAAAGGAAGATATTTCATATTCTTGTAATGAAGCTGTAATATTTTTTTCTCTCAAAACTTTAAATGCCACATTATTTACTTTGGTAGTGAACTATAATTTCAACATTAAATAAACAATTTCCAAGCTTTTTAACTGCTAGACTGGAAAACAGAAGTCCATAGTCTTTTAAAATTGTCTTCTACCAGTGTATAAATACCTGATATCATTGTGTACTTTATACTTTTTTTCCCCTAGGTAATTTTATATCCAGTCTCTAAGAGATTAAATTAGTCATCAGGCATTTTCTTTAATCAGTATGTTGATGTAGAATTGATAGACCAGATATTAAACTTGAACTAAAATATCATTAGCTATAGATTTTAAGATTATCTTAGACCTGTGAAACGTAATATGTTGCTGATGACTTTTAAAATTCTAAAATATTAAAAAATTAAGTGAAATTATGAACTTGGAATTTGGTGACTTTGACCAAAATCATTCATCATGCCCTTCCATAGTTACCTCCTTTTCCCAGGACCATTTTTCCCAGTATCATTTCTTTACTATACTTTACTCAGAATGCACTTCCCAATATTTCTGACTTAAGGTATTTCTCTATACCAGGACACATATTTCATATAACAAGATATGAATATTCTTACTGCCATTTTGTAAAGGAAATTTCTGAGAAATTTAGACATCTTGATGAGCTACTAAGAGATCTCAGCTCTTTCATTCTTGCAGTAAGCATACATAAAGCTCCTCCTGTAGTTGGGCATATTTCTAAGCTTTGGAGAAATAAAGAAATAGTTCCTGATTTTAAAGACCTTGTGTGGTAAGATAGAAAGCCATGATAATAAAACAGGTGGAATAAAATAAATGCCAAAAATAAGGAATACAAGATATAATACATGCACATTTAATAACTTCCCCTTAACCATTTAACTTATTTTCTTAATTACTTCTGTGAAACACACTGACAGATGTTCATAATATACTAAACCTTTGCCATTAGAGTAACAGACTGTTCTCTAGCATAGCTGCATACTTGTTCCCAGCAATTGGCATTTATGCTTCTAAGAACCAGTTGTATTTATCTCAAACCAGTTTATTCTGATAGAACTTATTATAATTACTGAATTAAATAATAAAAACTGTTGAAATAAGAAAGCAAAAAATTCATTTGTGTTAAAACTATTTTTAGAAAGATTGTAAAGTTGAGTTACTTAGAAATTTGTTTTACAATTAGATATTATATGAGATAAAATCATACAAATCTATTCTAATAATAGTTCGATAAGAAATTATAGATAATTAATTATTGAAAGAAACCTGATGCAAAACTCCAATCAGAAGACCCGTACTCAGAGAAAAACCTTAGCCAAGGCACATCAGAAGATTGCTGAATAGATGTTCATTTATGTTTCAAGGTAAAATGAAATGTGTAAGGAATTGTTTTTATGATCCCTTACCTTAACTAATTTTATTGACTAATCAACCAACACACTCATGTTGAAATAGACAGTTTTCATAGTTAATGAAACAGATAATCAGTTCTGCTTTTTCTAATGACTTTTCTTTAACAGAAAAGATTTTGAATATTAAACAACTGTGAGGCTTTTTGTTACATTAGTTTTTTTTTTTCTTTTTTTCCCCTTAGTTTACGTCTCCTGAGTCCATATGCCTTTCTATTCAGTTGAATACTAGTATCGTTGGAGCGGAAGTTTGCTGAGCACTAGTAATCATTAACATACAACCCAATTACTTTGTTCATTCTTTTTTTATAGACAGGTTAAAAAATGTGCCTGGTATTATCTCCCAAATTTGATGTCTATTTTACATTTCACCTAACTAGGTAACAAAAGGTACAAAAGCATTGTGTTGAAGTAGAATGCTGGAATAGGAGCCAAGAGATGTGACTTCTGTGACTGGTGCAACGTTAACTGGGATGACCTTGGATTAGGCACTTATTTATGTTTTTTATCTTAAAATGGAGAGTTAAACTAAATTATTTCTGAGCTATTTTCCTTCATAAAACCCAAACAGAATAACCCAAACAAATGCAGTCATCCTTTTATAGATTACGACTTCTTTCAGAAGGCATTCCTTTTCTGGGGTTCTGATTTTTGACTCTGCAAGTGTCACTACTCTGATACTAAAATCAAACTTATAATAGCTCTGTTTTCTGAATATGGAAATATGGAAAGGGCACAAATGTAGTAGCCATGGTCTTATAGGTTAAAAAGAAGGAAAATGTATTAATTTGGGGGGAGTGAGGAGGATGGCCTCTGTGCCTTTTTTTTTTTTTTTTTTAAACAGAGGTAAAGTTGATTTATAATAATGTCAACCTGTACTTTTCTTTTTTTTTTTTTTTCTTTTTTGTAGTAGGAACAAAATAAATTGAAGCTTGATAGGGCTCAGTAAAATTATAAATGTTGTTGGCCTTCTTGTATTTTATCCATGTAGAAAATCTGATGATTAAATCCTCAACTAAATGAGTTTGAGACTGTACTGAACATGCTCTAAGACTTCATGATTTTGACCCTTCTGATTTATTTTCTCATGTTACTATTACTCCTAATTGTGGTAGATAGCTTTGGCTTAGATTCCAGAAAGCCAGGCAAGCTGGAACAATTGTCCTGAAAATAAAATTTTTGTTTGTTTTGCTGGGATAGCATTTGGCTGATTTTCTAATTTTATTAGATTTGGCTCAGAATTAATTATGTGTTACTTTGATATCAGTGTAAGATTTGTATTTATAATATTCTTTTTTTTTTCTAGAAGTTGTAAAATTAAAAAATAAATAGCAGAAGAGCAGTAAATGATATTGAAAAATTTGTGGCACTCACATTTTGGACATGATCTTCTGAAGGCTCCTAAAAGAAGCATTGTTCTATAGTATACTGGTCTTATAATACCTATCCTTGTTTTCTTTTTAAAAAAAATTTTTTTTCTATAAATATTTATTTATTTTTTATTGAAGTATAATACTTGATTTACAGTGTTGTGCCAATCTCTACTGTACAGCACAGTGACTCAGTTATACAGATATATTTATATCCTTGTTTTCTTTTTATCTTGTTTTCTTTTCATAGTTGAAACAAACTCTGGTTAGAGGAGAGATTAGGGTACATTCCTCCTTTTGCAAGCTTGTAGGTGTTTATGAATCACATATTTAGAACCAGAGGTCCACAGCAGTGTTTTTCCAACTATGATCTTGGACCACTTACATCGAAATCACCTAGAGTGCTTGCTTAAAATGCTTATTTCTGGACCTCATCCAAAACCTGTTGAATCAGAATCTTTAGGGATGGAATTCAGGAATGTGGATTTTAACAAGGTCTCATGTGGTTCACATGCCCACTTAATGTAGAGTAATGGTCTCTGAAGTGGGTGGTATATACTCCAGAGTACAGCTTTTTGATACCATTGTGACAAAGACTAAATCCTGTGCACCAAAATCTACTCTCTCTTTCTTCCTTCCTAACTTTCTGTTGCAGTTAGGCATGGCCATGTGCTGACTGCCAGCCAACGGGAATATGAGCTTACGTTATTTGCTACTTCCCCGGCCTGGCCCTTATAAACTTCTATGCATATTCTTCTATTTTTTTTTTTTTTCCTTCCTCTTGCTAACCAGGATTGAGATGACCATTATTAAAAGCTTAGAAGCAAAATGTTGAAAATAGTAGAGCTTTGGATTATTTGGAAATATTTTTTTGGTACCATTTTAGAATGGTACTTTGGATTATTTCAGATGTGCTGAAAATAATAGTCATCTTTGATAATGAGCATGAAATTTCATAAATTTAGGTTGTGTTTGTTTAAATCTGAATTACATAAAAGAAAACAGAGCAGCCTTATTTCTAAGTTAATTCTGCAAAGCAGAAATAGAAATCCATGGCAATTAATGAAGGAGGAGCACATAGTGGACCTTAGTTATTTTCTTGCTCGTTCTACAAATACTTGAGTTCAGCTCATTAAATTTTCTATTATTTCTTTAAAACCAATTGCAGTAAGCAATAATACAAGGAGTGAAGGGAGATGAAAACTGAGTAAATCAAGGTATTTTGTTGAGAGTGTGTTTGCATGAGATCGGGGTGGGGAATCTGGAAAAAGCCATGATGATATGAAAAAATAAAACTTACTGGTATATTTTATTTGGACTGGTAGAATCTCTAAGAACTAAAGAACTAAGAACTAGAGAACTGGAGGTATTCATTATATAGGATCATCTTTTTTGAAAGAATATGTCAATCTTATCTTAATGACTAAAAAAGTATGCAGAAGTGTATATCCATGTATAAAAAAGGGAATATCTGTATATATCTCTATCTATCTATGCAGTTGCTCTTATATGCATAGAGGGACACGTAGGAAACTGGTGTATCAGGGTAGGGAGGAAGAGTTTTCACCATGCTTTCCTAACATTGGATTTTTTTTTTCAACCATTTAAGTGTATTATTTATTCCAGAAAGGAATTTAAATGAAAAATAATGATCTCTTAAAACAAGTTAATTTTTCTACATTTTGGGAGAAAACTGTAATCAGATTGAATTTATGATTTTTATGATTTTCAATTGAATTTTCTGAGAGCTTTCTCTTTTTAATTGTTTATTAGCAATTTTGATATTAGCCATGGTGTTTTTTCTAGATCTATTGTGCTCTACTTGATAATAATTAAAATGTTTAAGATATATCCTTTTTCTTTACCTTTTTAAAAATAGCTATTATTTTATTTAGTTCTACCTGTGAACTGAATTCTTTGTTCATCTTCACGTTAAGTATATGTTTGATTCCTTTAATTGCATGAAGCTTATCAATAATTATTAATTGTATTTTATTTTATATCAGAAATGAAGTAGAAATTTTTAGCTTTATTGAGATATAATTTGATATACTAAAAATTGCACACATTTAATATATGCATCTTGATGAGTTTGGGCTTTTGCAAACACCCATGAGACTGTCACCATAATGAAGGTACTAAATATACCCATTACTTCCAAAAACTTCTGTGTTCTTTTGTGTTGTTGTTGTTGTTGTTTGGTAAGAACACTTAATATGAAATCTGTCCTCAACATATTTTAATAAATACCATATAGTTAACTATGTATACTGTGTTGTACAGTAGATCTCTAGAACTTATCTTGTATAAAGAAACTTTACATCCATTGGGAAACAATTTCTCATTTCTCTACCCCCACCAGCCCTTGGCAACCACCATTCTATTTTCTGCTTCTGTGGCATTGACTATGTTAGATAGCTTATATAAGTGGAATCATGCAGTATTTTCCTTTTGTGACTGCCTTATTTCACTTAGCATAATGCCCTCTAGGCTCATTCCTATTGTTGCAGATGTCAGGAATTCTTTCATTTTTAAGGCTGAATAATATTCCAGTGTATGTATGCACCATGTTATCCTTATCCATTTATTTGCCGATTGACATTTGGGTTGCTTTCATATCTTGGCTATTGTGAATAATGCTGCAGTGAACATGGTGCAGATATCTCTTTGAGATCCTGATTTCAGTTCTTTAGGATATATACCCAGAAGTGGGATTGCTGGATCATATGATAGTTTTATTTTTAATATTTTAGGGAACCTCCGTCCTGTTTTCCAGAGTGGCCACACTGTTTTACATTCCTACCAACACAGTGTAAGTGTTCCTTTTTCTCCACACTCTGGCCAACACTTGCTAGCTCTTGGTTTTTTGAAAATAGCCCTCCTAACAGGTGTGAAATGGTAGGTCATTGTGGTTTTGATCTACGTTTCCCTGATGGTTAGTGATGCTGAACATCATTAGTGATGATGAGTGATGTTTCATATACCTGGTGGCCATGAGTATGTCTTCTTCTTAGGCAAGTCCTTTGCCTGTTTTTTAATTGGCTTATCATTATCATCATCATTATTATTTTGCTATTGTGTTGGATATTCTTAAATATTTTGAATATTAATCTCTTATCAGATAGATGGTTTGCAGATATTTTCTTTCCTTCTGTAGAATACCTTTTCACTCTGCAGATTGTTTCCTTTGCTATGCAGAATCTTCTTAGTAATGTAGTCCTTCCCACTTGTCTATATTTTGGATTTGTTGCCTGTGCTTCTGGTGTCAAATCCAAGAGGTGGTGACCAAGACAAATGTCAGGAAGCTTTCCCCTTATGTTTTCTCCTTGGAGTTTTGCAGTTTCAGATTTTACATTTAAGTTTAATTAATTTTGAGGGTTTCTTTTTTGTATATGGTATAAGACAGGGGTCCAATTTTATTCTTTTGCATGTGGATATCTAGTTTTTCCAACATCATTTGTTGAAGAATCTATTCTTTGCCATTTAATATTCTTAGCATTCTTGTCAAGAATAGTTGAATGTATATATGTTGATTTATTTATGGCGTGTCTGTTCTGTTCCATTGGTCTATGTGTATGTTTTTATGGCAGTGTCATACTGTTTTAATACTTTAGCCCTGTAATATACTTTGAAATCAGGAAGTGTGATACTGGCAGCTTTATACTTCTTTCCTGAGATTGCTTTGGTTATTTGTGGTCTTTGTGGTTTTATATGAATTTTGGGATTGTTTTTCTATTCCTGTGAAAAATGCCATTTGGATTTTGATATGAATTGCATTCAATCTGTACCTTGCTTTGGGTAGTATGGACATTTTAACAATATTAAGATTTCTTTCAGCAAGGTTTTGTAGTTTTTACTGTACAAGTTAGTTGCCTTTTTGTAAGTTTATTTCTAAATATTTTATTCTTTTTGATACTATTGTAAATGGAATTGTTTTCTTAATTTCCTTTTCAGGTAGTTCATTGTTAATATATAGAAATGCAACTGATTTTTGTTTGTTGATTTTGTTTCCTGCAACTTGGCTCAACCCATTAATTAGTTCTACCAGGTGTGTGTGTGTATTCTTTAGAGTTTTTCATGTATAAGTTTATGTCATGTATTTACAAACATAGACAGTGTCATACTTCCTTTCCAATTTGGATTCCTTTTATTTCTTTTTCTTGCCTAATTGCTCTGGTTAGGACTTCCACTACTATGTTGAATAGAAGTGGTGAGATTAGACGTCCTGTCTTGTTCCTGATCTTAGAGAAAAAGCTTTCAGTTTTTCACTGTTGAGTATGATGTTAGCTGTGGACTTTTCATGTATGCCCTTTATTATGTTGCGATATATTCCTTCTAAACCTAATTTGTTGAGTGTTTTTATCACGAAAAAGTGTTAAATTTTGTCAGATACTTTCTCTGCATCTGTTGAGATGATCCGGTGATTTTTATCTTTTATTCTGTTAAATGTGGTGTATAACATTAATTGATTTGGGTATGTTGAACTATCCTTGCATCCCAGGTATAAATCTCACTAAATCATGACATATGATCCTTTTATTGTGCTGGTGAATTCAGTTTGCTAGAATTTTGTTGAAGATTTTTGCATTTCTATTTTTAGAATATCAATTTTTTTTCTATTTCTGTTGGCTAAATATCAATTTATTTTTTCTATTTCTGTTGGCTTCCACTATCCTTGCACAGTTCCTTATCACATATGATTTGGAATATTTCACTATCCTTCTGACTTCTCTGTCTTTAATCTTTCACTACTTAGATCATTTTGCATGCTATTCTTATAAAAGTTTTTTCCATCTTAGTCAAAAATCCATAAGCTGCCAGTGCTTTCACAAGTTAGTCCCTCCTTATTTACATATATTTATTTTCCACTAAATTTTGCACAGTTCCAGTGTTTTGCTGCCTTCTGTTTTCCACATGTACAATTCTACAGTTTCTACCTCTGGGCTTTTGTTCATATTCTTTTTCCCTCTTTCAAGGTTATCTCCTACTTTGTCCAGTCATATGTGGTAGAGAAATAAATATATTAAAATATTTGTAACATTCTATACCATTCATATCTCCCAATTCCATTTCTGGATAATAGTTAGAAAGGCAAGTGAGAGAAGCCACTAAATTGCTTCACATAGTAAAGAGATGACTGGAGAAAGAGGAATTGAAAGGGGAAAGGAACATTAAAGTAAGAGGTAAGTTTTGAGTAAGTTTTAGAGAGAAAGGAGAGAGATTGCAGTTAAATGAGATATGACTCTCTTCCCTTAGAGATTGACAAAAAGACCTTTTAAGAAATTTTGCTGTGTGCAGGTAGTATGCAATGTAATTCCTTCATTCACATATTTTATATTTAAAATAGTTTTTCCTCATATTTTCTCATATATGTGACTTTTTTCTCATATGTATGAGAAAATATGAGAAAAATACACAAAATACATTAATATAAAGTAAAATATATTAACATTTTATATATTATAGCATGCAAATAATTTACATAATATCTGCATATATAATATATAAGCCACACATATATAACATATATGTGCCGATTATATATATATATGTAATTTACATAATTACATATGTTTTGCTTCTCTATCAAGATTATAAAGTTCGTGGAGCCAAAAACCATCTCTTTGTATCCCACAGATAACCCTGAATATTGCTAAAGTGAGTTTCCGTTGCTTACTCTTTTAATCGTTGTATTAAAGAGTATATCTTTCCATCTGTTTGTGTCATTTCAGTTTCTTTCATGAGTTTCTTAGAGTTTTCTGAGTACAGGTCTTTCACCTCCTTAGGCAGCATTATTCCTAGGCATTTTATTCTTTCTGATGCGATTTTAAATGGGATGGTTTCCTTAATTTCTCAGTTTGTTGTTAGTTTATAGAAATGCAACAGATTTCTGTTTGTTAATTTTATATCCTGCAACTTCACCAAATTCATTGATGAGCTCTAGTGCTTTTTTGGTGACATCTTTAAGATTTTCTATGTAAGAGTATCATGCCATCTGCAAACAGTGATGGTTTTACTTCTTCCTTTCCAATTTGGATTTCTTTTATTTCTTTTTCTTGTCTGATTGCTGTGGCTAGGACTTCAGTACTATTTTGAATAAAAGTGATGAGAGTGGTCATCCTAGTCTTGTTCCTGATCTTAGAGGAAATGCTTTCAGCTTTTCACCATTGAGTATGATGTTTTACACCACTGAGTATATGGCCTTTATTATTTTGAGGTATGTCCCCTCTATGCCCACTTTCTGGAGAGTTTTTATTATAAATGGATGTTGAATTTTGTTGAAAGCTTTTTTTTGCATCTATTGAGCTGATCATCTGATTTTTTTCCCTTCAATTTGTTAATACCATGTATCACATTGATTGATTTGTGGGTATTGAACCATCCTTGCATCTCTCAGATAAATCCCACTTAATCATGGTGTGTCATCCTTCTTATGTGTTGTTGGAGTTGGTTTGCCTATATTTTGTTGAGGATTTTTGCATCTGTGTGCTTCAGTGATATTGGCCTGTAATTTTCTTTTTTGTGTGATATCTTTTTCTGGTTTTGGTATCAGGGTGATACTAGCCTCATAGAAAGCCAGTGGGGATTACTTTCGAAAGTCCCAAAAGGCTGGGGTTAATAGAGATTTCACTCTTAAAGGGCACACTCAAATGAGTTTGGAAGCATTCCTTCTTATGCAGTTTTTTGGAATAGTTTGAGAAGGATAGGTATTAACTCTTCTCTAAATGTTTGGTAGAATTTACCTGTGAAACCATCTGGTCCTGGACTTTTGTTTGTTGGGAGTTTTAAAATTACTGATTCAGTTTCATTACTGGTAAGTGCTCTGATCATATTTTCCGTTTCTCCCTGGTTCAGTCTTGGGAGATTGTACATTTCTAGGAATTTGTCCATTTCTTCTAGGTTGTACATTTTATTGTCATGTATTATATACTTGTTCGTAGTCTCGTACGATCCTTTGTATTTCTGTGGTGTTGGTTGCAACTTCTTTTTCATTTCTGATTTTATTGATTTGGGCCCTCTCTTTTTTTTCTTGATGAGTTTGGCTAATGGTTTATCAGTTTTGTTTCTCTTTTCATAGATCTAGCTCTTAGGTTCGTTGACCTTTTCTACTGTTTCTTAGTCCCTGTTTCATTTATTTCTGCTCTCATCTTTATGGTTTCTTTCCTCCCGCAAACTTTGGGTTTTGTTTGTTCTCATTTTTCTAGTTCCTTTAAGTGTAAGGCTAGGTTCTTTATTTGAGATTTTTCTTGTTTCCAGAGGTAAGCTTTGTATTGCTATAAACTTCTTTCTTAGAAATACTTTTGCTGCATCATATAGATTTTGGGTCTTTGTGTTTTCATTTTCATTTGTCTTCAGATATTTCTTGATTTCCTCTTTGATTTCCTCAGGGATCCATTGGTTGTTTAGTAGCATATTTTTTAGCCTCACGTATGTGAGTGTTTTGCAGGTTTTCTTTTTTTTGTAGTTAATTTCTAGTCTTTTTACACTGTTGTCGAAAAAGATGCTTGATAGGATTTAAATTTTCTTAAATTTACCGAGGCTTGTTTTGTGGCCTAGCATGTGATCTATCATGGAGAATGTTCCCATGTGCACTTGAAAAGAATGTATATTCTCTTGCTTTTGGGTGGAATGTTCTCTTTTTGTCTATATATATATATATATATATGTATATGTGTGTGTGTGTGTGTATATAAAGTCCATTTGGTCTAATGTGTCATTTAAGGCCAGTGTTTCTTTATTGATTTACTGTCTGGGTGATCTCTCCATTGATCCAACTGGGATGTCAAAGTCCCCTACTATTACTGTGTTACTTTCAGTTTTTCTTTTTATGTCTGTTAATACTTGCTTTATATATTTAGGTGCTCCTATGTTGGGTGTGTGTGTATTTACAATTGTTACATCTTCTTTTTGGATTGATCCCTTGATCATTATGTAATGTCGGTTCCAGGGCAGAGTCTGGCCTGCTGGTGCGTGGGCTGCATCTACAGGCTGCAAGGCTCCGATTTTCTTGTGGCTGGTATCTACCCCCTGATGGGTGAGGCTGGTACCAAGGCTAGAGCAGGCTTGCAGGAGGGTGGGGCTGGGGCCCAGGGGATTCTGGGGCTGATGCCTGCCCACTGGTAGATGGAACTGGGTCCTGAAGTCTCTGGCTGGAGGGCCTGTCGATCCTGGTTCTAGTGCCTGTACACTTGTTTGTGTGGACAGGTTCTGGGCTCTCTGGTGGGCAGGGCTGCGTCCAGGGGAAGCTGAAGGCTGAGTGGGTCTTAAGGCAGCCTGTCTGCTGGTGGGTGTGGCTGTATCCCTGTCCATTTAATTGCTTAGCCTGAAGTGTCTTTCGCACTGCTGCCTACAGCTTATTGAGCTAGAACAGGGTTGGATCCTGCTAGGGGGAGGATTCCAAAATGGTGCTTGCCAGAACCAGTGTCCACATGGTAGAACGAGCTCCCAGTAATGGTTGCTGCCAATGTCTAAGTCCCCAGGGTAGGCTGCAGTTGCTTCCTGCTTCTCCGGGAGACTCTTCATGATCAGCAGGTAGGTCTGACCCAGGCTCCTTCCAAATTAGTGCTTCTGCCCTGGATCCCAGAGCTTTTGAGACTTTGAGTGTGCCCTTTAAGAGTGAAGTCTCTATCTACCCCAGCCTTTTGGGACTTTTGAAAGTAATCCCCACTGGCTTTCAATGCCAAATGCTCTGGGGGGCCCACCATGGTGCAGGACACCTGGGGTGGGGAGCCCAACTTGGGGCTTGGACCCCTCACTCCATTGGGAGAACCTCTGCTATTTGTACTTGTTCTTCTGTTTGTAGGTCACCCACTCAGTGGTATGGGAATTGACTATATCATGATTCTGCCTCTCCTGTCTGTCTCCTTGTGATTCCTTTTTTATGTCTTTGTTATCAATCTTTTCCAGTAGGTTCTTGTCTTTTAAATTAATGGTTGTTGATTTTAGTTTTAAATTTGGTGTGCCTGTTAGAGGAGGTGAGCTCAGGGTCTTTCTACTCTGCCATCTTTGCCAATATCCCAGAAATTACTTTAAAACTAAGCTATTAGAAATGAATTATATATGAGTATTTGAAGTAGAAGTTTATTACAATTCTTTTCTTCAGCTGAGTTTTAGTTTTAACAGAAGGAAAATGTGAAACTATGTAAATCTGATCTAATAGGAGATAAATTTTGAATTTTAATTTTTAACCTAATATAAGGAAATAAAAATATTTCTAATAACAAAAGTAGTTTAGAGGAGAAAATTTATATTACTAGAATGCTCTCGGTTGACAATGCCCACTTTTTCCTTTCCAATAAAAATAGCTGGACATGGTAGAGCTGCTGCAGGTTTATTTTTGCAGTTGTAGCAGGTGGTTACCATTATTCATCATTAAAACAGCAAAAGAATAGACTATACATTAGAAAGTAAATTTATTCAATGGTTTATTCACATGTTTTTGTTTCATGAAGAATAGTGAAAATATGAGACTTGATTAATTGGGGAAAAATCCATTGCCATTATAAAAGTCTGTCTGTTATCTTGCATAAATGTTTTGGTCAGATACTTAAACACCATGCTTTTTAAATAGTGTTTTTGAAAGAATCTTCATAACTTCAGAGATTTCTTATGGTTTTAAATATAGAAATTTATTTTTCATTTTCTGTACTAAATATTCCCTTTTTCACTCAGTGTGATTTTCCCTTTTATTGCCTATTTCTTTCCCTTTACCACGTTGGAGAAGTTTAGCTTGGTGTCAGTTTTCTAGCTTTTGATTAGTTAGTTGTATCAGTCAAGATTCAACCAGGAAAAGAGGAATCACCCTGGCTTTTTCAAGCAGGAAGTGATTTACTAGAATTAGCAATTTATAGAACTTGTTGAAAGGCTGGAATGAAAGTCAAGTAAGACCTTTGTTAGATCTTAGTTTTACTGCTAACATTTAGGACGTCAGGAAGTTGAAGCAACTTCAGGAATTGTACACAATTCCTGAAGGGAATTGTAGGGATGATTATGGCTGCCTCCAATTCCAAGTGTGTAATTTGTAGAAAAACACCTAGAAGGAAATGTTACTGAGTTAGCAAAAAATTTGACACTATAGTAAAATATAGAAGGAGGATATGTTTAATTTTTGAGAGGAAAGTTAGCTCTATAAATTCTGTTAATGGCCTAGGATAGCATTTTTTTTTTTAATGCATCATGTTCCATGTGGCTATTTCTCACCTTCTTCTCACTGAGCCTATACATTGTGCCTCTGTTGGTAGTCACCAACTTCTTGCTGTCTCATGTTGCTGAATCCCTATCATATTGTGCAATTTTTTTTTAAAACCATGAAGTACTGAAGGTAAACCAAATATGCCATATTTAGAGGATGGGATTATTGAATGTACATGAAAAGGAAAACTTTTTTTCCCAGGAAACATATTCAAGTATTAGTAAAAGAAAAATAAAGGGGAATATCATCAGGTTCTTATATTATACTCATAATTACCATTTCTTGGTCAGCTTTAAGTTTTCCACTGGAGTATGAGAAGAAAAGATGATGGTTTCATAGATCGTGAAAAGTGAAAGTACTCAAAATTTCAAAAAATCACTAATTTGGAAGGTTGTGTCAGCTGTCTGAGTCAATTACAGTATGACTCAGTGATACATAAACCTTTTCATAGAAATCCTAGAAGTCCCCTTTTAGGTACTTACTGTCTTTGTCATTTAACCTCATATAAGATTCTGTGTAGGAGAAAAGATTTATCTCATTCTATTGCTGCATCCCTGATGATTCTAAGTGTTCAAGTGCTATAATTATAAATGCTTGAACAATGTTTATTTGCATGACTGTGACCAGCAATTTAATCATGACAATGAGTGAAGAGAGAACAAGAAGAAAAGGGCTGCACCTTTTTTTGAGTCGGATTGTGAACATAAGCCAGCATTCAGAAAATCATTAGAATTCCAAAGTGAATTTGACCACAAAAGGCAAGAGAATTATGTTATTTGAGAATTTAAAAACCTAGTAAATTTTCTTTTAATTATCTAGAGATCAAATACTTTGGTTTTTTTCTGGGAAGTCAACACCCATTTATTTACCCATTGAAAAAAATCTCAACTAAACAAAGCATTTTCTTCTTCTAAATCACAAATATGTCTTCATCCTAAAGAAGCCAAAATGGATCTAAAAGGGAATTTCAGAATTTTATTTCCACTCTGAAGTGCTTTTTCTTTTTGTATAACAAGTAATTATGAAAATCATTAATACTTACTGAAATAGAATAAATAAGAGTAGTAACAAAGACATTACTCTTCCTACCCTTATTTGTTTTAGATATTTTAAGTTGGTCTCAGTAATAAATATTTTTCTTTGTATTTTTATGTCAAGTATGTATTTCTTATATTAAATTTTACCTTCACAACCAGAAAGATCTGTTGATGGAAAATGCTCCTATGGATGAAAGGTGAAATTTGTGCTTACCAACTTCAAAAAGTTGGTTTTAGGGCACCAAATTACATAATGCATGTGAAAGTATTTCTTAACCTATAAATGTCATACAGATGTTAATAGTGTTTTAAATAATCATTTAAAATTGACAAGAATATTATGTTTCTCTTTGTTTCAAGTCCTAAATCAGGAGTCACAAACTCAGGTGCTTATAGGAATGTATTAGAGTGGCTCTATGCAATAGAACTTTCTGTGAAGATGGAAATATTCTACCTGTACTGTCCAGTACTGTAGCCACTAATTATATGTGACTGTTGAGCACTTGATATGAATGAGTATAGCTGAGAAACCAAAATATTTTATTTTAATAAATTTAAATAACCACATGTAGCTAATGGCTACCCTACTTGGACAGCACAGAGTTAGAGTAACACTAGATTCTATACAAATAAACCCAAAATTTCAATGATTTAATTTAAGTTTTATTTCTTTTTCTTTTTTTTTTCCTTTAAATTTATTTATTATTTATTTATTATTTGTTTTTGGCTGTGTTGGGTCTTCGTTTCTGCGCGAGGGCCCTCCCCGGTTGCGGCAAGCGGGGGCCACTCCTCATCACGATGCATGGGCCCCCCACTATCGCAGCCCCTCTTGCTGCAGAGCACAGGCTCCAGACGCGCAGGCTCAGCAGTTGTGGCCCACGGGCCCAGCTGCTCCGCGGCACGCAGGATCCTCCCAGACCAGGGCTCGAACCCGCGTCCCCTGCATCGGCAGGCAGACTCTCAACCACTGCGCCACCAGGGAAGCCCTCTTTTTCATGTAATAGTCCAATGTGAATATTTCTCTATGTCTGGAGCTGGTCTCGCTTCTTCATCTGTGGCTTCATCATCCCTTAAGACCTTGGAGACTGTTGCTTCCTGATGGTAAAGGAGGGAAAAGTCCACTTTTTAATAACTCCAGCCTAGAAGTCAAAAAGATCACTCTGCTCACATTCAGTTATTGAGAACTTGTTATGTGGTCACATCTGGATCCAAGGAACTGGAAAATGTAGTTCCTGACTAGGCAGCCACTATGCGGCAATATATCTGACACTGTGGTGGGAGGAACACAAATTTTTGATGTTCGGTTCTGCCACAAAAGACTAGGCAAGTAATATACAAAAGTGAAATGGGCCAGATGTCAATGCATATGCATTCACTGTATGACGGGAGGCAGAGCTGTGGCATGCCCTGTACATAGACAAGTTGCTATTCATTATCAGCTAGTGTTGTCCTGTCCTAAGGTGGGACCCATGCTGCCAGATCTTTTAGTTTTAGGGTTTTGTGGTTTTTAATGAAAATCTGAAACCCCTGTTTTTATGTGAAATAGCCCTAGTTTTGAAAGAATTATGAATAAAATTGCTGTAAACATTCAAGTATAAGTTTTTCTATAAACAAGTTATTATGTTTAACTTTTAAGAAATTGTCAAATTGTTTTCCTAAGTTGCTCTACCACCTTACATTCCCACCAACAATATATGAGGGTTCTAGTTGCTCTGCATCTAAACTTGCTGTTGTCAGTATCTTTTATTTTAGCCATTCTGAGAGGTATGTAGTGGTATTTCGTAGTGGTTTTTATTTCACTATCATATTGGCTAATGATGTTGAACATTTTTTCCTGTGCTTATTTGCTATCTGTATATCAACTTTGGTCAAGTGTTTATTCAAATCTTTTACCTATTTTTAATTGAGTTGTTTGCTTTCTTCCTGTTGAATTTTGAGAGTTCTTTATATATTCTTTGTAAAGATATATACAAGCCCTTTGTTGGATTTGTGAGTTGCCAGTATGTTTCCCAATCTGTAGTTTGTCTTTTCATAAATGTCTTTCACAGAGCAAAAGTTCTCAATTTTGATGAACTCTTTGCCTAAATCCAGGTCACAAAGATTTTTTTTCCTGTATTTTCTTACAAAATTTTATAATTTTACATTTAGTTAATTTCTGTGTAAGGTGTGAAGTTTAAATCAAATTTTTTTTATTTGCATATGGATGTCCAATTGTACTAATACTATTTGTGGAAAAGGAAATGGAATTGTGTAGGCTGCCAGGAGGAAAAGATATTTCTTAACTTCTGTATTCTCACTAGGAAACTTCCTATAAGGCTTTATCATTCCCATTGTGTAGCAAGTTCATTTGCTATGATGTGTTGACATTCTTTGAAAATTGCCTAATTTTAATCAAGAGCATGTATGTTTACTAATGCTTATCATAGTGAATTTGAACTACACTATTCCTTTCCCATATCATTAGATTATGAGTGTAAGCCTATAACCAAATGCCTAGAGTTTATCTTGTAGCAAACATGTATAAAAGGCAATCAAAAAGAATTTAGAAGCAAATGTTTTAATACTTTAAATGTGTAAACTCTATAGTTATTTTGGACATTATATCCACAATTATTCTAGCACAAATGTGCTTTATAATCTCCCCCAAATCATTCAAAAATCAATAAACCAACAAATATTCATTGAGCATTTGTTTTCTAGGAATTGTATTAGGTTCTGCAGAAGATAAAAATATAATGTTTTAATGTCCTCAGAAATTGTACACTCAAGTTGACATGTAGTAAAATCTAGACCTGCAAACTCAAATGTCTTCAGTTTCCAGAGAAGTATTATAAACATTCTAAGTTCCTATATAAGACAATAGGGAGAGTTAGGAGAACTTTGTTAACCTATAGAGTTCATTCATGATTAAAGGCATTCACATAAACAAACAGACATACAAATGTCCAAAGAAATCACCTTCGAAGATTGAATTCATCCTAGGCTATAAGTTTGCAACCCAACCTCTGACTTTGGGGATCAACCTTCAGGTGTCTGGAAGAACTTTGAATTTGAAAGCAGTGCCTTTAAAAACAGTTATGTGTTATGTCTACACACATACAGCTTTCTTTGGTTAAAGAGCAGATTCTTCAAATTTCTCATTAGCTTTATATATAGATAGTGTGTGTGTGCACACGCGTGCGCGCATCTGCTTGTATATTTCCTGTGGTGAACATAGTCCTTTTATTCTCTCTTACATTTTATAATTGGTCATTATTGGTATTTTGAGTTTTGCTTGTTAACCTTCCAACGCTTACTTATTCTACTAAGCCCTTTAATATGAATTTAATTACAGCTGAAGATAGTATGCTTTCCTGACTTATTTTAGTGAGATGGTTTCTGACTTCTCACCATTTAGTATGAGACTTCTCACCAGTTAGTATGAGTAAATGTTGCTTTTGATTTCTTGTATATCCCCTTAGGAAATTTCTTTCTATTCCTAGTTTACTTGAAGCTTTAGATTTTGCTTATTTAAATCAAGAGTGTATATAGAATTTTATCAAGTACTTTTCCAGTATCTGTTGAGATGGTTTTATGTTTTTTAATTTACATTGAACCCTACTCTAGAGGTAAACCTTACTTCAACATGTTATTTGATATGTTATTTATTTAATACACTACTAGAGTCTATTTAGGATTTTTACATCTACATTTTAAAAAGACATTAACCTGGTTTTAATACTGAGTTGATGCTAGCTTTAGAGAATATGTTGGGCAGCTTTCCATCATTTTTAATGCTTTGGAATTGTTTGTATAGCATAGGAATTATCTATTAATTCACTGTTTTATAAGACTCACATGTGAAAACCATCTTGCTTCTGATTATGATGCCTTTTTAGAATTGGATATTACCTGTTTTTTTAATCTCTTCATTGTTGCTGGCGTTTTAAAAAACTTATAAACTTCCTCCTGTATCGATTTTTAGAATTCATATTCTCCTAGGAAATCTTTTATTTCCTTTATATTTTTCAAATATGTGACCATAATATTGCATATAGAGTTATTGGAGAACTTTATATTTTGTCTTTTCCTTTTAATATTATCTCTTCAAAGTCAGTGCTCTTCCCACTATACTATAGTATTTCCATATCATCTGTTTCGTATAAATTTATAATAAGAAAATACATGTAATTGAAGGTCATTTCTGTATTCAGAAATATATATAACAGAGTATCAAAATAGAGAAAATAAGCTATAGCTAAGCAAAATAAAATTTTATACAAAAGCCTGGAGTTAGAGTTTTAGGTTCTAATCATTGTAAATTAAAAATAAGGTAAATTTTTACTCATTTTAAGATCATCATCTTAGTAAGTCCATGTTTATTATAATTATTAAAATAATCAGATACTGTTTCAGCTTTCCTTAAATGACAGTAATAATCAATTTCTATAGCATTTAGACTTTATAAGGTATATGTATATATATTAATTAATTTGCTTCTGGCAACAAAGATGTGAGGTAGGCAGGTTGCTCACAATTTTGCTTATTTTACCAATAATAAAATCTGGGAGATTAACCAGTTTACCTAAAGTCTTGTAACTTATTGTTAGTAAATGGAGCTGTTATTAAGCTAGGGTTTTTTGATTCTCTGTCTGGTGTTGTGCAGACGTATCTGAACTATGTGTTTCTAACTTTCATTAAACTCTTAAGTGCAAAATGTTTACTCTTCCTTTTTTAAAAAAAAAAAAAAGAAAACCAAGTCCTGACTGTTCTTCCTTAATTTAATGTTCCCTGCTTCTTTCTACAGGCATCCCTCACTTTACTGTGTTTCTGAGATATTGTGTTTTTTTATAGATTAAAAGATTTTGGCTACACTGTATTGAGCAATAAAGCATTTTTAAATTAAGGTATATACATTGTTTTTGTGGACATAATGCTAATGTACCCTTAATAGACTACAGTATAGTGTAAACATAACTTTTATATGCACTGGGAAACCATAAATTTGTGTGAAACCATAAATTGTTTGCAATATTCACTTTATTGCCATGGTCTGATACTGAACCCACAGTATTTCTGAGGTATGCCTGTAGTCTATTCTTTCTTCTAAATCAGACCTTCATTATCACATACATGAATTATTACAGTTATCTCTTTTCTGATGTTTCTGGAAGCACTCTTCCTCATGCTCCAGTACTGTTTCCAGACTAATCTTCCCATGATGGTTTAATTTATTTGTCAACTTGACAGGCTTACGGAATGCCCAAATAGCTGGTAAAACATTATTTCTGGTTGTATCTGTGAGAGTATTTCTGGAAGAGATTAGCATTTGACTCAGTAGACTGGGTGAAGAGTCACCCCTCACCAATGTGGGCAGGCATCATCCAATCTACCGAATACCTGAATGGAACAATAAGGCCAAAGAAGGGTGAATTCTCTCTCTGTTGAGCTGGGATAGCCATCTTCTCCTGCCATCGGACATCAGAGCTCCTGGTTCTTGGGCCTTGGGACTCTGGGACTTTCACCAGTGGCGCCTGAGTTCTCAGGCCTTCAGACTCCGTCTGAATGATACCACCTGCTTTCGTGGTTTTCAGGCTTGCAGATGACTGATTGTTGGACTTCTTGGCCTCCGTAACCATGTGAGGCCACTCTTATAACAAATCTCTATCTCTATATCTATATCCATATCCTGTTGGTTTCTCTGGGGAACCCTGACTAATACACTTCCTAAATCTACTTTCATATGTTATTTCTCTCATCAAAGAAATGTCAGTTGCTCCTCATTGCCTTCATAATAATGGCTGTTAGCCTAACACTTAAGACCTCATTGGTCCTGCCCCCTTGTGTCTTTCCAACCCTATAGACTACTTCATTTGAACATCCAACTTTTGCTCTAGGTGATCTGTATAGCTCCTTTCTACCTTAATTCATACTGTGCTTCTCACATGAAGTACTCTTCTTCTTTATCTCTACCTATCTAAATTCAAACGACTGTAGGCCCTAAATAAATTTTTTTTTTCTCTGTCAGGTCTTGAGTAGCCATTCTAGTATACCCTGATTTTTTTTCTGTATTCTGTATTCTACTGTTTGATAGTTCTCATTGTCTGTATCATTCATTTTAAGTTTAATTATATGTTGTTGTACTTAATTATCTCACATTCCCCTAACTATTTTGGCAGTTCCTGATAGACAATGATGATAAGTTAAACTACTTCATGTTCTAAACTTTTTTTTTTTGTATTCTCGTCAGTACACAGTATGATGCTTTGTGTATTATAGGTGCTCATTAAATTTTTTGAATTAAATAAATGAAACTATGTATTTATTGTTACTGTTAAATTAGTATGTTGGAAAGACAGCCTGGGACATAACTAATAGACCTTCATCTGTATCAGAATCCATGATAAATATATTGTAGTACTGTAGATACTTATAAGAAAATGTTTTCTCATTTTCTATTTGGTTTCTCTATTCCTCTAATGTAGGGTTTCTCAGTCTCAGCACTATTGACGTTTTGGGCTGGATAGTTGTTGTGCGAGGCTCTCCTGTGCATGGTATGATGTTAAACATCTCTGGTCTCTCCCTACTAGATGTCAGTAGTATCATCTAAGCTGTAACTAATGAAAATGTATCCAGACATTGCCAAATGTCCCCAGGGAGCAAAATCGCTGCCAGTTGACAGCCACTCTGGTGGTTTTAGCAGATTTTTTTTTCAACAGAGCATAAAAATGTAGATAAGCCAATTAAAATTATAATCTTATTGAAACTACCTTTGGGTTTTTTTTTTAAAGCGTTTTATTGAATTTCCATGCTATTACAAATACATGTTGCTGAACTATAAAGAATGCTATAGGGATGTGCTGCTTCAGTGCTATTCAGATTTATAACTTCAGTAGCTTATAAAGTCTAAGGTAAATTGTCAGAATGTTAAATTAGCTTTAGCAGGAAGCCTGGATGAACCACTTAGCAGGGAGCAGGGAAAACATAGGAATAGAGAGAAATCAAAGAGAATTAACAGGTTCCATCCTTAATTGTTCATCTTTCTCAGTGCAAAACGTCTCCATGTTATTTGTTCAAGTTATATATAAAGTGCCTTATGTTTGCTTACAAGAGTGCTAAATACTGAATGGAATATCTTTTTTAAAAAAGGTAGGACTGTTCCTGCTAAATATAATGCATTGTGAAAATATCACGCACACACACCAGAAACAACAAAAATAAGACAGTATATGTGATTACATGACAAGTGAATTGGGATAACCAGTGAATATTAAAAGTCTATAGAGAAGGGAGATCATCTTATCTTGGAATGGTCTTTTTCCAAGGAGTTTTCACTAAGAGCATTTTGCTTTTACTCTGCTCTTTCTCTAAAAATCAGACTATCTTTGTACTGTTATTCTCCTCATTCAAATTTTTACCAGAGTTTAGAGCTCATTTCATGGACCTGAAGTTGGATATTCTCCAGCCACACATTCCTCTAACTACAAGTTTCCAGTCAATAGTATGGGTTAATACAGTACTGTGAGTTCTGTTAACCTCTCTGCAATTAATTTGCAAGTGAAAATAAACTGTTTTACTGCTAAAAGTCATGATTAGCAGACCTTTCTTCCTGGTAGTCCTATTGTTTATTTTATAGTGTTAGAGTTTGAGAAGGAATAACAGATATGTTTGAGGTGAGGAGAACAGAAAAGTTTGAAAGATAATTGCTGGTTAATGCTAAAAATAAAAGCAGTGAAACGATCAGCTACAGCTCAGCTTAGCTGAATCTTCCACTGTCACTCCTGGCAAACATTTGAAGAGCAATCAGATTTTCTACCGTACAACGTCTTTAGTTTATGTTGTTTTTCCTTTTTTTAACTTAATTCTTATTTTTCATTGAAGTAATGCATTCACATGTTTTAAAAAAAATCAAACAATGCTAAAATAGCTCATGACAACAATAAAAACCGTCTGCTTTTTTCCTGCTGCTTCCAAAAGCAACTTCTTTCTTGTAGTTGTTTCTTCTGATGTTTGCATACATATTTCATACTGTGCCCTTTGCTGTATCTACTGTATTTTATTTTTTTATTTTGTTTTTTATAAATTTATTTACTTTTGGCTGCCTTGGGTCTTCGTTGCTGCGCATGAGCTTTATCTAGTTGTGGCGAGTGGGGGTTACTCTTCGTTGCAGTGTGTGGGCTTCTCATTGTGGTGGCTTCTCTTGTTGCAGAGCACAGGCTCTAGGTGCGTGGGCTTCAGTAGTTGTGGCGCGTGGGCTCAGTAGTTGTGGCTCACGGGCTTTAGAGCACAGGCTCAGTAGTTGTGGCTCACGGGCTTAGATGCTCCATGGCATGTGGGACCTTCCCGGACCAGGGCTCGAACCTGTGTCCTCTGCATTGGCAGGCGGATTCTTAAACACTGCACCACCAGGGAAGCCCCTCTATTGTATTTTAGACATTATATGTTGACTTCTGTATTAGTTTTTCTGTAGCTACCATAACATTATTATAAATGGCTTAAAACAACAAGTAGTTGTTATCTTACAATTCTGTAGTTTAGAGATTTTCCAGCTTTTGGTGACCACCTTCTTTCCAGGGTTCATCACCCCCTCCAACTTCGAAGCAAGCAACATCAGGAAGCCTAGTCTTCACACTGCCATCTCTCTTCCACTTTTAAGGTATCCTTGTAATTTTACACTGGGAACCACCAAGATAATCCAGAATAAATTCTCTGTTTTAAAGTCAGCTGATTAGCTTCATTCCATCTGTAAGTTTAATTCCACAAACCACGTAGCTAACGTATTCACTGGGGCGTTATTCTACCTACTATACTTCCCATTATGATAGATAAGAATATTATTAGCTCTCTTAACTTCCCCTCACTTTTACCTACTGTCCCTTTATAGTTAATATCACATTTTTTTTATTGAATCCATATTCAGTGTTTTCATTGTTTAGGGCTTGTAAATATTAGTGGCTGAACCAAGTGGTGTACTTCATTTATGCACAACTTTTTGTTTTTCCTATTATGCATAATTATCTCATTTTTTCCTTGTTAAAAATTTTTTTTCAAACTCTAGCTACATTTTCTCACTTCCTCCTACAGCTCTGTGAAATCTCTCACAGTACTCTTTACCACTTCTTCAAACTCATTAAATAATCTGATTTCTGCTTTTTACCTGGATACCTCTCTCCTATTCCTTCTCCATCAGAATAAGTAGTTGTTTATCTGTACTGAGGACCTATGAGTCTTTCTATATAAGCAATCTGCTAGCTTATAATTCTCTGCCTTCTACAGTACTTTATACCTACAATTCCTAAGTATTCGAGGAGTTCTAAGATGAATCACCTTGTCATTGGTATTTCCTTCTGCAGGTGCTTAGGGTAGTGCCTAGGGTGACCACATAATTGATCTTTATCTGAACATGGGATACTATAGGAGTAGGAAAGACAGATAAAAGAAAGTCAAAGAAGAAGGAAAGGAGGCAGTAGAGATAAATTCAGATTACTTTTAGCCTAGACCAAGAGATATAGAAATACACAATC